>NC_050597.1:3335000-3380000 GCF_013368585.1 Megalops cyprinoides | reverse complement strand
TAATGGGGGCTGTCACTGCGCTGAGTGCGCTTGCTTCCTGAACCCCGGCCAGCCGCGGGAAGCAGGCCGCTGTCTGGACAGTGAGCTCAAGGTCTCCCGGCAGCTACTGCTGCTGTTGCGAGCTCGTTGTGTGATATCACAGCTTTGGGACGGTGTGCGCCCCCAAACCCCAAACCCATGCTGCCCTGCGGAACGATGCAACACTTTGTCACTTTGTACAGAGTGTTTCTCCTCTTTCTCCCTCTCCTTCCTTTGACGGGCACTTCTATGTAGGTCTCCCCTAATGAGCCTCTACATATTTCATGTCACTTTTTTTCAATTAGTTATTTAATATTTCAGCAATGTGATGATTGATAGTTGGACTGAAAATAGCATCTTGTTTCTGAGAAGGGGGGAAAAACTTCACAGACTAGTTCACAGGATATCGCTGGATGCTGATCTTAGGGAAGATATCCTGAAAACGGATGTGTCATGTCACATCACCAGATGACCACAGCTAAGCAGAGCAGGACATCGTTGTCATGTTCCTATCATTCACCTCATGTGTCATAGAGTCTTCTTTAGTGCACAGAACAGCAGGTGATTTGGTGATCACATGTAATTGATGTAATTGTTCTAATGAACCAGCGATGTTGTCTGGGAGTCTTTTCTCTAACTTTGCTGATAGAGGAGTGTGAGGGTTCAGCCCAGACTGAAGAGATCAGTGCACCTTCACCCAAAGCAGAAAGGAAGCTTTGCTTTTTACCTTCGTGTGGCTAAATGTGTGAACCACAGGGGCTCAGGTGCAGACCTACAGCTGGAAAAGGAGGAGGAGGAAGTGAAGGAGACCATGAGGAGGGGAAGAGGAAAAGGCCAAAAGGAGAGGAGGAGGAAGAGACCAGGAGGAGAGGGAGACGAAGAGACCAAAAGACCGTGAGAACAAAAGAGTGAAAGATGTAAACCAAAGTCCAGAAGAAGTTATGACAGCATAAAGCATCACCTCAGTCTGGGCAGACCTGTGAGTGTTGGTAGAGGCGATGTTTGTGAGAGGAAGACCGAAGATAACCGTGAGAAGCAGCAGCTCTTCAGAGACATGGGCTGCAGTTTACTGTTCCTGGCCGGCAGTGAGGCCCTGAGAGGAAGTTTGTTGGCAGTCTGTCCATGTGACAATTCACAGCCACACTCGGCTTGATCTTTGCTCTTGTCCTTTGCTGTAACCCTATCTCTCCTTTGCGCATCTGTTCCCTAAATTACCTCAGGAGCTGCAGATACTCCATTGAGGTGTTGCAGCCATGGGTTGTGCAATTGAGGGGAATTTAAGGGGGATTTTTATTTAGGTACATGCGTTAGATTCCATTACTGTGAGCAGTGTCAGCTTACTGTTAAAGACCCTGAGCTTGAAGGCAGATATGTGGGCCCATTCAGAATAGCTGTCAATGAACCCACTGAAAGCCAGCTATTTGATTAGAACGTATCTTCAACAGATTCATTAAGAAAGAAGGCTATGTCTTGCCAGCCTCTTGAAATATTTCACCAATGATGTTAAAAGTGGTTTGGGTTACTGGTATTACCCAAAGGTAATGTACTGGAGCTGTTGTGTCCGTCACAAACAGAACATGCTTGCCATTTTTAGCAAGACAACAGATGGATATACAGTATGTTGACCAGATGGCCACCAACACTGTGTAGTCTGAGCCTATATTAATAATAGATTTATGCTTTCACTCACTTAGCCACTATCTCAGTGTAATTCGCCCCTTGAGAGAAGGAATACCAGCCAGCCTCTTAAGCTACAGTTCGAAGGAATAGACCAGCCCTCCCACTATTGGAGTAAATCTGGAGTGTATTTATTAATTTTAGTTTCAGTTTCCAGTCCATTCAAACAAATATCACAAACACATTTAGGTCCTCGGCATAGGAACGCGTAAACATGCTGTTTTTACAGGTTTCGCTTGTATAAAGAAACAAGAGACAGCACAGGTCAGTCCATTCATCCACCCAGTTAACCCCATTGCATTAGTGCTAAACAATATCCAATAAAACTCGCCCACAAGGTCCTTCGTCTTCACAGCGAAGATTCATCTGATTCTAATAGAACAGTAGACTTTTACAGTGGAAAAGCGGTGCTCTCGGGATTAGCTGCAGCATGTAAATATCACTAAACTCCTTTGATGGTCTTTAATGGAGAGTTACTGCCCGTCAGATGGTAAATTTTCTCCCTTCTAGAGGCTGAGCGCGGTGTGCCGGGTGGGGGGGTTATGTGGGGAGCAGCTCTGAACGCACAGGGAGCTGGGTTTTAAAGACCCTGTGGTGGGCCCCGCTGCCCCTGCGCCAGCGCGCTCAGCGGAACACGGTGTCTGAGTGCCGGGAGGGAGAGGGGTCGCAGCCCCTGCACAGAGCCGGTCCTTCACAGAGAGCTGAGCAGAACACTGGAGGTGTCTGTGGTGTTAACCTGTCATAAAGGCATGATATACATCAGCGAATCAGAAATATACATGCTTTGTGATTACCTGTTCATGTGTCTTCTGTTGTAACCTGAAGGGAAGCCATGCCCTGTGATGGCAGAATGTGTGTGATAATATAATAATCCATAATGGCTGAATGTGTATAGTAATAATGTGATGGCAAATATGGTTCCCATGGTGATTCCACCGGACATTTAATGGAGAAACAGGGCAAACAAATCCAAAACAGAGAGTTACAGAAAGGTTGGTCCAATCCAGGTTCTCATCAAACAAGGTCATACACAAACTTTTGTCAATATACAGGGATCAGCTACAGCACACTTCACGCAAAGCCTCCTCCCTCCCACAGCAGGCACGGCTTTCGAGGGCCCCCTTTTATCCAGTTCTGAAGGTCGCAAATGGCCGTCAGGTGTGCCCAATGGGGAAGGCATGGTGTGAGTTGGGAAACTCACTGGTCGGGGGAGTGACACCTATCAATCACTTTTCCCCTTGTCACACTGTATTGGAACTGAATTGGAGGTTTGTACAAATGGGATGTAAAGTACAGTACATAACCAGGCGTAGTACAGCAAGAATCAATGCGTGTTACAGCAGGTGCAAAAATTCACCAAGTATTACCCCCTGCTACTAATCACTCCAGACACACTCTGCCCAGACTATACTCAGAAGGTGCCAGTTGCTTTTTCGCTTTGGAAGCCGGTGAGGTTCCTTGGAAGAGTCGCACGCTGAGCCTGTAGCCTGTTTCCGCGCCGCTGTCCGTCACAGAGGAAGAGGTGACATTCAGCAGTGCTGGCTGTGAAAGCTGGCCAGCCGCGGCTCGGGGACTGACGGCCTCACATTGCACAGCACACTCCACTCAGCTGCAGAAGCCATGTTTCTGTAAACACCCCGTTCCTCTTTATTAACCGGCAGCGCTGGACTGACGCCCTCACAAAGGACAGGCGTTTGTTTCCATTGTGACCCGACTTCAAAGGAGAAGCTGACCAATCACAGCTCTCCCTTTTAGGCTTGTTGCAAATGTTGCAACGTCTCGTACATGCGTTTTCATGGCACCTCTTTCTGGGCAACAAGAGTGAAAATAGGCTGAAGTGAATCTCAGGTAGGTCAGGTGATGGCTAACCTGCGCCTATTACCCAATGAGATGAAACGCCAGGCCTTCGCTTGAAGCAAGGGGACTGGAGTTCAGATGAGTCACAGATTTAAGCGAGGAGAGAGTCACTGACTCACCCTCTCGGGAAAGGCGCTCTTCTCCGTGGAGTGCTGAGATGAGTGCTGGGTGGAGCAGAGCGCGGGACAGAGGTGGGCTCGCTGAGGCGTGAGGCGTGGGTAATGAAGCCAAGGTGAGCGGGGCTCGGCGCGGAGCCGGCCCTGTGCCTGCAGCACAAACAGCAGCCAAAATGCCGGGTCTGTCCCCCCGGGGCTATTTTCGGCATCCGTAATGGCTGTTCCGTTAATGGAGATATTAGCGAGTGTATTAGGACGGTGCTACATTTAGCCGCTGTTATGACAGCACGGTCCCCGGTAATTATGCAGCCCGCCCTCTCCGCATTGTCCTCCGGATATCCAGACTCTCTCCAACCCTCAGACCTCTTCCTTGGTCCCTAAAAGCACATCAAGAGAGTCAATCAGACTGATGCAGTTCTGCAATGATTGTTCATCTATGTGTATTTCTACTTCTTTTCTTTTCTTTCAGATTCAGAGTATGAGTGAATTTTAGTGGAGTCATAAAAAAATTATTACAATTAACATTGTACCAGCCCCACCACCCCCCAGCAGTAATTTGACAAAGTAATTATCAGCTAATTGAAAGCCTGGATTCGGTGTGTTGTTTGAAGCTTCAGCAGCGTTGAGGCAGTGCATTGTGGGAGGCAGACAGCCTCGGCTCGCCGCTGCCTCACGGTCGCCACCTCTGCAGCTCTGACCTCGTCCCCACAGCTGGGGGCAGGAGCTATCAGCGCCGCTACGGTTATCGCTGAAACCGAACGGAGATCACAGAGGGCCTCCGCTGTTTAACGTCCCACCGCTGACAGCGCGGACAGAGATGTGTCACCGGGCAGGAAGATTACTCCTGCAGGAGGGATGAGTTTAACGGGGTCTGCTGGACGCCACAGCATCCGACAGCTTGGCCGGGGAGATGGGCCTTTTTACAAGGCAGTTTAGCAGTTCTGAGGAGGGGACTGAAGGCAGGTTTTAGGGAGTTGCGTCTCTGTAAAAGTCCACAGAACGCAGCTGTGTAGTCTTGAGAGGTGGGGGAGGTCTTGGCTGGTATGCATGCGGAAAGGACTGTCTGTTCTTAAAGGGGAGGGAACCCTCATTACGGTCTCAGGGTGAGAGGACACTACACTGAGACTCTTCGTTAAGCAACCGAAGGTGCATTTTTTACTTGTTTTTATTTTTGTATTTTTTTTTATATTGTGTGACTGCCGTAGAGAGCCACTGTGTCTTGTATTTTGTACCCAGTGTGTTTATTTCATACTTTAGTAATTAATAAGTAAACACATTTAAAATTATTACAACATTAAAGCCTCACTATGAATTAAGGCTCATAGATGATGTACCTCAGTTTATAGCTTGAAAGCTTTTCAAGGCAGATAATTACTTAATTGCTGCACATATCTCACCATTCATACTTTTTCCATATAAAAATTTCCATATTATAGCAAGTAATTTATGTCATCATTTAATTGAAATAGAGGATAATATATTTTTTCTGCTCTTTCTGAGATTTTCCACGGTACCCTTTTTGATTGTGCTCTTTCTGTACAGTACTACTGTAGAGAAAAAAAGATCACGTGGTGTGTGGTCACGTTTTCAGATTTTTGCTCATGTGTTTCTGAAACTTTTCTGATCAAAGCAATACTTTAGCATAACCATAAGCTTGATCAAACATGTAGAAATGAAGATAAACAGCCTGTAAAAAATCTTATGCTTTTGGGATTCTCACAAGCTCTCAAAACTTTCTGCTATTTCAAGACTTCTCTTTAGCCCCCAAATGTTTTAAACTTTATTGCTTTTAGGCAGATGCCTGAAAGTATGAAATGGTCCTCATTATTCTTGGAGTTGGTGCTCTCAGAGTCCGTCTGAAATTTGCAGTTTTAGGCAGGTCTGTTACCTGAGGGGTACTCCCTGGAGACATGGCTGATCTCTCTAATAGCTGTCAGGGCCTCAGATATGCTACAGTGCACTGCCCTCTGTATCAACTGTTTCCTCAGGAAAACTCAATCCTGTGGATTCCAGTGGTGTCAGAGAGAGTGTGTGTGTGTGTGTGAGAGAGAGAGAGAGAGAGAGAAAGAGAGATAGAGAGAGAGAGAGAGAGGTGTGTGTGGCTATATGTACATGGCTCTGTGTGTGTGTGTGCGTGTGTGTGAGAGAGAGAGAGAGAGAGAGAGAGAGAGAGAGAGAGAGTGTGTGCGCCTATATATGTGTGCCTGTGTGTTTATGCCCCTGCGTGTGTGTAATTGTGCGTGCATAGAGAGCAATTCTTTGAACAATTCTTTTATGTCCACCCCATTTAAAATAAGGTTACCCCGTCAGCCTACAGCTCCAGTATCTGCTGTTGCTGCAGGTGGCTTTGCCCTTGAGCGTGTGAGGTGAGACGGAGGGCTTCTGAGCCTCACGCTACTTCATCAGCCAGGATCCACAGCAGCGGCTTCCAGAAAAATATGTCCCTCCTCGAGGACTGGCCCTGGCGCTGCTGTTTTTTTGGATGACGCGTGAAGCAAGCCATCGCTCCTTTCCTGTGAAAAACACGCGAACTCGCGCTGGCAGACGCAGGCGGGGGGACGGAAATACTTCAGCTTCCACGGGGCACTGTGTGCTCGCCACGCCGAATTTATTACGGCTGCAAACGTACTTCCTGCTGGCTCCCTCCCCTCGTTTTCAACGGGACCTGGTTCGGGTTGTGCGTGTGTGTGCGTGTGTGTGCGTGTGTGTGCGCGCGTGCGTGTGGCCTGCAGGTGTGGAGTGACAGGAAGCCGCGGGAGAGGCAGGGGGAGAGAGAGGCCTCCTCACACCTGAGCGGCGTCACGCAGGGCCCCGGACCTGCGGTTAGCCCAGCTGCTCCTCGTTGGCTTGTGGGTGAGTGAGTGTGTGACTGACTGAGTAAGTGACTGAGTTAATGAGTGAGTGAGTGAGTGAGCGAGCGAGTTAGTGAGTGAGCGAGGAGCGAACACATTAACTTGTGCTGCTGGCCTGCTGTTTCCTGCTGTGTCCAGGCCACAAGGCCCTGTGCATCAGTATCCAAAGGCTTAGCGATGGCAGCTAAATCGATTAGAGGGCTCGTTTTAGGCGTTTTACACCCTGAACCCCCGCTTCTGTTTCTGTCTCGCTCTCTTTCTCCCTCTCTCTCTCCCCCTTCTCTCTCTTTCTCTTTCTCTCTCGCTTTCTCTCTCCCTCTTCCCCCCTCTCGCCCCCCCCCCTCTCTCTCTCTCTCTCTCTCTCTCTCTCTCTCTGTCTCTCTCTCTCTCTCCCTCTCTCTCTCTCTGTCTCTCTCTCTCTCACTCTCTCTCTCTCTCTGTCTCTCTCTCTCTCTCTCTCTCGCCCCCCTCTCTCTCTCTCTCTGTCTCTCTCTCTCTCTCTCCCTCTCTCCCCCCCATGCTGTTATTCTCTCCTGCCTGCAGTGTAACTAGTCAGAGTGTGTATGGAGCGCGCAGGAAGGTGAGTGTGTAGGTGCCAGCTCATGTGTTGGCCGCCTTTAATCCTCTGCAGTGAGTGGGAGTGTGCAGAGTGTGTCAGACAGGAACACGCCTGCAGCACCTGTGCAGAATCCAAGGTGACCCTGAACACGGCTCTGCTGCACTCACACACCAACTCTGCTCGGGCCGACTGCGTCCAGCTCCTCACTCAGTCACTTAGTCAGTCTGTCAGTCACTCACTCAGTCAGTCACAAGCACTCACTTCCTCACTCACACACGATTACTCATACACTCACACTCACACTCATACACACACACTCTCTCTCTCTCCATACTGTACTGTATGTGCGTGTAGCTGCTGCCCAGCGGGTCATGCTCTGAAAGAGAGATTAACACTGGGCGCGGGAGCTGGAAACAGGAGCAGGGGGCTGATATTGACCAGGTTCAAGGAGAAAAACGCTGGGGGGAAATGAATAAACGCGTGGGTGAGCGTCTGTTTAATCAGGCTTTAGCGTGACAATGCAGAGTCTTCTCCCTCAACTGCCTGTTTGATTGTTCACTTTTCATCTCTAATGTCTCCCTAATCCCCCACTCAGGCCTGTGTTTGCCTGCGTGTCTGTGAAAACGCTCGGCAGCTCTGTGCAGTCCCAGGCCTCCCGGGGTCCTGTCGTGCCAACAGAACATCTCTCCAGCTCCGAGCGGCTCCGAGCTGCCCCGTAACCAGCGAGAGGCTAAACATCTCAATCACATGAATTATTACCGTGTGTGCAGTGAAACACCATAGATGTGCAGTATGTGTCGGAGATTCGGACCGCTGTTTTCTTTCTCTGTTACATATTCATACTGTAGAGCTTGAACCAGGCTGGCTCCTTCAGTTCAATTTCTTGCTGGTTTTCCATTATATTTTTTTTCTTTCTTGTACTGACCCATGTCAGCTCAGCTGGCTGGTGCTGCCAGTGCTTCCCACGTCCACTCAGAAGCCAGCTCTGGGCAGAGTAGGCAAGCTGTGTAATTACTCTGCTTCCATTAGTGTCAGTGAAGCCCGGGCGGCCATCTCAATCTACATAGATGCCAATAGTCAACATAACATCAGCTCTGGTTGGGGGCTCTGGTTACTGTGGAAAGCAGTTTCTGTGAGATTCAGCCCCACCTGTGCTGGCTCTGAGACTCAGCCTTACCTGTTCTGACTCTGTAAGATTCAGCACTACCTGTGCTGACTCTGTGAGATTTAGCCTTACCTGTGTCTGTGAGATTTAGCCCTACATGTGCTGGCTCTGAGACTCAGCCGGCCTTACCTGTGCTGGCTCTGAGACTCATCCTTACCTGTGCTGGCTCTGAGACTCATCCTTGCCCGTGCTGGCTCTGTGAGACTCAGCCTATTTACCTGTGTGGTCACTGGGTCAGTGAGACTATGTTCAGGTCACCTGTTCTGATGACAGTGCAAGGTTGGCAGCACTGGCACAAGTGATGGTTCCGTTTGATCACAGAGCGAGGTCACATCAGAGCTGCACGGCTTCATGTCTCCGCATGATTGGTGACCAGTGTTTGTGTCACATTTATACAGAAGAAGCAGCACAGGTAACCAATACGATTGCTCTCTTCTTCCTGGCCTTTGGAATGCTGCTGTCTTGGGAGCTCCATCTGTACGGAGAGTGCCTAAAGTGAGGTGCGACTGGGAGCCCCCAGATGCACCCGGCGACCACGCACGACCGATCCCATAATGCTTTGTGCCTTCCTCCCGTCTCACCCCCAGTTTGTACAGTGTTTTGTATTGTTGAAGCTGAGGGATCTGAAGCGAATGAAAGTGCAATCATCCAGCCCAAATACAGGCCTTGATTAGCAGAGATGGGTGCATTACTGTGAACACATGTGGCTGGCCTGCCGGGATTTAGGAGCCAGAAACGCTGTAACGGCCTCTCTCTCTGTTTGATCTAATGAGCTCGGTGTCAGAGATGGGATTACACACGATGAATAAAAGGCATTACAAAGGTATTACAGGGGCTTTTTGAGTGGCTGCCTTCTGTTTCCTTCATTTTGGATATTTTAATCCCAATTAGAGCTGGTTTAACTAACAGATAGTACATGTCACATACCCCTAGTGCACAGGTTGTGAAAAGGCTGTGTGTTTTGCACGTTTCTGGTTTGTGTATTATTTTCAGATGGCTTTTCATGAACGCTCGGCGACGCCTCTCTTGCGTTGTCCTGGTTCTGCAGCTGCAGTGAAGTGTCGGAGACGATGTGCTGTCTGTAGACACCGCTTCGTGAACAGGAGTACATTAACCCTTTCACACGTGAATTTTTTTCTGCTATGTAGCGCGCATATTACGTTACACGGTTCGTTATGTTTTCATTGGCGTTATTAAGCTTCTCGTAGTTTTCACCGCCGCATTTGCTATACTTTGTAACATTAGATCACCGTTTCCTCAAAGCTAACATTAGCTAGAATTTTTCCAATGTGGTGTTCTGATCACACCAGCTTGACTGTACGCGCGAAAGCGTTAATCACATCGGTGTGACCGTAAACACAAAAGGGTTAAAATGTCATCATAATCAGGGACACACTAAGTCCACTATTGTAGTATTTGGCCTGATAGCGAAGCAGCCCCAAAGATTCATCTCTGTACCAAACCATATTACTAAATACTATTCCTTTTATAAAAGCAAACATTAGGTGTATAATAAGAGACAAGATTATAATCAAACATAATGGTTTTAGGGTTGTATTTACCTGATTTTCACCTGAATGCCTTATTACATTATATTATAATACATTACATTCATTTAGCAAACGCTCTTACTTCCAGCACAAAAGAATACATTATTACAGCTCATAATGTATCTACGAGGTGCTGCAATTTTCTGCCATCAGAAGCTCTACAGTGTGAAACTGGACTGATTATAATTATCGTTTATTCCAGTGTGAGATGACAGTGATGTAAAGCTGTGTAGTGTTCCAAACCAGCATTAGAGGTGGATATAAAACCAAGTGTTTTGGTGAATTCTAAATCAAATCCTGGATTTAGAGTATCCTTTATCCTGACTACCAGTTTCTTCTTCCTGAACTGAATTTTATAAACTTTGGAAGTGTTAAACTGTAAGTATTGGCAAACTTACCTCTAGAACCTACCACACAGGGCATACTTGTATTGAGATATTTTCCCCCAGTTGCCATGGGTTCTGACTCAGTGCTGATACCGATGGAGTAAGAATATCATCAGGCCAGCGCTGTGTGTTCTTACCAGAATGCCTGTGATGAAAGCTGAGAAAAGCCCGGGGAAAAAGGAGACAGAGACGTGGGACTCTGGGTGCATAGAGTCCATGAGCTGACAGGCCATGAATAGAGGCAGTGACTTCACAGTGGCCAGAGCAGGCGACACCAGAAGGGAAAGTCCTGGGTTCGAGCGACATGTGTTGTGGGGAAACCCTGGGTGCTGAGATTAGGGAAAGCTGAGGAGGTGTTATTGTGCACGTTGATTAATTAGCTAATTACCTTGGTGATTAATGAGTGGGAGCAGCCGGTGCGTTTGGGGAGGTGCGGAGTGTGGGCAGCCAGAGACCGATCTCTCTCCTCAACGCAAGAGGAAAAAAAAGTGTCCACTCTGCTTTCCATTAATGTGCTGTTTTTAAACATCATGGTCGTGATTGATTCAGTGGTTGTAGGCTGCTGGGGACAGGAGCAAGGGATTGGTTGGAGGGATTTATTAGTGTAATTGCTGTTGAAATAATATACGAGATTGCCTTGAAGTGCAAACCTTTTTTCATATTCCCCAATGCAGAGGCACCTGCCAGTAGGGTTTCAGAGCATTGTGAGTAGAGTGTCATTCTGTCATAGGTGCTGGCTTCTGGGCTGAGCTTAGAGCTGCCCGTGTCCAATGGAGACACATGTCATTTTTGGCATAGAACATCTTGTGTATGCATACCTGCAGGGCTTGCCGACAAGCTAGGGCAACTTTATTTTTCCAAATCTCTGCTTAGAGTTAAATGAAAAGATTAACTCTAAAAAGAAAACTCTAAAGAAAAGATGTTTGATTCTTGATGACATTACAGGGAGACACATGAGGTTACTTTACCCTGAGCATGTGACTTCCATGCTTGCAAACACTGGACACAGAAAAGGCTTCCCCTGCCAATTTCTCAAAGGAATGCAATGAAGTGCATAGACAAAAAGGCAAACTGGTTTTCATAATTTTCCATCATGACAAAACATTATAATTGCCAATAGCAAAATATTTACAGATCATATTTCCTTTAAAATGAAGCCTACAGTATCACTCTTAGCTAGCTATTCAATCAAATATATATACTTTATTTATGATGACAGGGTGACTCGTTGACTATTTAGTGTCAACCCTACTAGCTATACATAAATGCTGATTATAAAGTGCCAACTGATTTGGAACAAATTGTTTAGCAAATTAGCTAACTGGCTTGCCAAATGTTACTTTAGCTTGCTGGCAACATACTCAGAGAGGAGAGGTTATATGAGGGGAGATTATATGAGGTTGCATCTAGATAGCTAACAAACCTCCATCAAATTTGGCTTCGTGTGCTATCCCTATTTTAGCTTACATGAAATGTGCAATGTAAATATGGCCATTTTTAGTCATGTTATTAGTCCAAACTGGCCATTTAGCTCACACGTTGCAGCCAGAGATGCTTGTGTTTTGGGGGAAGTTCCACTGAACTGGCCAAGATTGAAAGAAAACATTTAGGAGGACGAGTGTTCTTGCTTTTGACGTGGTGAGAGAAACACCAAAAGGCCTCACAGTGGCTCAGATAGCCTGATAATATATGGACTTTTATGCCTGTGGTGGCCTGGCAGGCATGGAAACAGTGCTCTAACGGAGTCAGTGCTCTAATGAGTCAACAGGTTCATAGAAATGCCCTTTCCAACACTGAGCATGTGGTTCGATTGGGGTAATTGGCTACGTACATACGTGTGGCTTGTGACGCTGTTGTGTGTGGGGTCAGGGCCAAGTGTGGGTGTTGAGTTGCTTGTGGGTTTGGGTAATGAGCACACTAATCACACGATTTGTGTGTATACGCAAACACTTGTTTTCTATAGCAACAAAGTGAAGATGCACGGGAGAAAGATGCAAGGAGAAACTCCAACAGCAGCTCATAAATGTGTGCAATCTTCTCCCCTGCCAAATCGCAACGAAAGAAAAATACATGAAGGTGAAAAAAAAGGTCAGCTTTCTCATCCCTCCATCACACGGATTCCAAGATTTTTATTAATGGAAAATGTGTGGAGATATATTTCCAAAGCAGCTATAAAAGTATCCATCATGTGATTACCGCAGTGGCTCTTGGCTGGGGTTACGCTCTGAAGTCCGCTGAAGTGTGACTGTAAGTAACTCCTACACATGAGACACGCACAGTTCTCACGCACAGTTCGGTGACTCTGGCTAAATCCCGTGCATCCGTCCATCAAATCAAATTTTATTCATTGTAGCACATTTTTACAACTGAGATTGTGACAAAGCTCTGTGCCTGTAGCATGGTACATTTTCCAGAGGGAATCAAAAAACCAGAAAACCCGTGCCAACTGGGGGAAAAGCTGGAAAATTATTGCCTGACCCCAGGAAAAGTCTCCTGGGAAAGAATGGAAAATATAACGTTGGCATAACTCTTAAAAGGCATCGTTTCATGGCAATAGTTCCACTCTATAGCCAGTGTAATAGAAGAACCTTGTGAATAGGATGGTGTGGAGAGTCTCAAGGATTTAATGCCGGAATACTAGGGTCTGTGAGTATGGTAGCTGATTTGGGTACTCAGCAACAGCATGGCTATATACCATAGGCTCATTGATACCAGTTACCAGTCATCTCAGCTGCAGGTTCTGTGTGAATAGTTCACCCAAACACTGATGCAGGACCAGCTTACCCAGCAATAGTTCTTACTTTTCATAACACTGTGACCCTGCTCATGCATAGAGAAGAACGTGATTCACCACACGGACCAAGGCCATTGGTCAGAGACACAATTTTGTCTGTACAGGCCAACGAATCACAGTAAATTTATTCAGCTGTTTTAATTTAAACTGCCACTGAAATGTCTTTAAATTTGAAATATTGTTAGAAGCGAGTGGACTGTCTAAGCACAAACAAAAGCTGAAATATGGGCTCCAGCTGTGCTCACCATCATCATCAGTGTCCTGTTTTGGAAGATGCAAATAGGTTAGAAACAAAAGGATATTAAATATGAGAACGGAGATTTATGGGCATAGCATGTGGCATTGCAAAGCTGCAGTGAGCTGGTGACTCTTCGTCATGCTGGGACTTAGCCCATTCATGCTGGATACAAAACATAGGACAGAAATATTCCACCCACCTCCGGAACCAGGCAACCTGCAGCATGCCACCCGCTCTGGCACTAAGCAGAAACATAAATGTATTTCTTTAATTTTTTTAGCTGATTATTATTTCCATTTTTCCTTCTTCCTTCCGCCTGAAAATGCTGCCAAACCTGGATTTATTTTTGTCCTTACTTGACTCCTAGTCTGTTGGTTTTTCTCATAAAGCAATTGGAATAAAAAAAAAAAAAAAATTCTTTTTCACTCACATATGAGTGCTCTGTTTAACACTTTTATTACCCTGGTGAGGCGTGAGCAGTTGATGTGAGATCTTGGATGATTGACAGGGGCTGGATGATATTGTGGGGCCTTTCATGAATGTGTGCCACACCAGTGTGCTGGTTTCATGGTCATGTGACCCATGCTAATGTCTTCTCCTGTACAGCATTGATCAGGCCAGATGGGAGCATGGTTATGGGGGCAGCTGGAGAATGTTGCACTGCTGGGATATTGCACTATGAAGCCCCATCTCTTCTGAGAGAGATGCTTCAGCAAAGGACACAAATAGATTTTCTTGGCAGCAAAGATCTTCAAAACTACAAACTAGCAGAAGAAGAGGAGGGCAATTAAATATTTAAAGCACTTATCATCCCTTATCACCACACTTATTTTTCCTAAATCCCGCTCTCTGAATTGCAACTTTTTTTGTTTGTTTGGGCAGAAAGACACAGTGTTAGTCAGAATTTCTAATTGTCATGCATAATTCAGTATCTTTTGTTTCCATTAGCACATGCCGTCTTCCTGCCTGAAGTAAGATAATATGAACCGTGTGTGTGTGTGTGTGCGCGTGTGTGCATGCATGCATACATGTCCATGTGTGCATAGGTGTGCGTGCATGTGTGTGTCCGCGTGTGCATACCTGCCTATGTCTGCATATGTGAGTGTGTGTGCGCAGGCATACGTGTACGTGTATGTGTATGTGTGTGCGTGTGTGTGTGCCTGCGTGCCTGCGTGCGTGTGTGAGTGTGTGTGTGTGTGTGTGTGTGTCTCGGTATGGCTGTGTGTGGGAGGGAGTTCAGCCACTGCAGTTGCCGTCTGCTGGGATCAGGCCTTGACTGCTTGAGGACAGAGAGCAGCTGTGAGCTGGGAGGGCTTGTCAGAGTCAGAAAGTAGAAACTTATGCATTGTTGGCATAGCTGCTCGAAAGAGGCCTGCACTGCCGTTGCAGTGTGAAAATACCTCACTATAAATTATTATCCATTATGAACATTTCCCTCAGATGATTATATTCTTTCTGATTTACAGACCTGATTCATTTTTAGTTTGACTTGCCTTGCTTCTGGAAAATGTACAATGTTAGCGTTAATTTTAGATTCTTCAGTCATTAGGCTTTAAAGAGTAGGATGAAGGAATCAAATGTTCATATCTTTGATTTCTTTAAAAAAAAAAAGAAAGAAATTCAGTGTAAGCTTTTGTTCATCAACCTAATAAAGGACTTTCACATACCTTGGTGTGTACTGCCAACAAAGTGCTTCCCCTGGGTTTAATTTCATCATATCTATTGACTTTTTCTAGATAAGTTTATTTCATGCTCTTGCTCTTAGATGTGTATCAAATGGATGTAATGCAGCCAAGTATTGATCAATTCTCCGAGATCTGTGGGTGCCTTTGAAGTCAGTCGGCCTCCTCTGAAGTGTCCCATGAAGCTCTGGGCACACACAGGGAGCTCCAGTCTATCACCTAGTCCACTCTCCAGTGAGTCTTATTGGCTGCCTGTTTTCAAAGGTTACGTTTCATTGGTACCTTTTTAGTACTTTACACCGTGGTTAAAATAAAGCCATTACATTACATTTGCTTAGCAAGTGATCTTATCCAGAGCTGTTTTTGCATTATCTGTCATCTGCACAGTGCATTATGTACAGAGGCTACTCAGGTGAGGCACTTTGCACAGGTGTACAACAGAGGTACATGCACCAGGGAATCAACCTGATAACCTTAAGGTTACAAGCCCTGCTCATTACCATGACATCACACTACTGCCCCTCTGTACCACAGTACGGCCCCCTATTTGTGATATGGGTGTGGCACCCTGTGATTCTCTAGGTTCTAGTGCAGGTGCCCTTTTTTATCAGACTTTGACCCCCCCCCCCCATTCCCACAGTTTATATCCTAATTGTAACAATGACATATAGAAAATCTGTAGATTCGCTGCTGAGCCACCTCCCATTAGGAGGTGTAATCAAGCCTACGGGGCAGAAATTAATCAAGCAGGAAGCAACGCGGAGCATCAGAGCCACGTCTCACGGCACTCAAATGATTAGACTAACAAACAACAATCTATTTGATTACGTCTAATTCAGACCTTCAGGGCGTTCGAAGGATTAGCTGTGTGCGTCGCCGGAGTCGGTTCCGCGAAAAAAACGCTCTGAACGAGGGGTTGGGGACAGAGCACTGGGAGGTGGTCGACCGCCGCCTCCCCCTCAGATGAGGGGGCGGTGGTCATAAAGGGGTGCTCATGTTTTGGGGTGAGCTGAAGCGACTGTGGCACCTGCCTTTGGGTGCAGCGGGCAGTGGAAGTGTGGGAGAGGAGGTGTCGATGGAGTGAAGTGGAAAATGAAATTAGCGGAGGGAGGACGACCCACCGCGGACGGAGAACAGATGTCCCGTCCCGCTCCGCTGCGTCCAGATTTCACAGGGATTTACCCCCCGACCGCGCTGGTGTGATTTCGGCTAGATTAAGAGGGAAGAAAAAAAAAATCTTGTTTTTGTTTCTCCGCTTCACATGGAATTTGGCACCCAGAACTGTTTTCAGATCTATTTTTTCTTTTTTTTTCATCAGTGCAATGTCAACACAATTAGAAAGGAATGAAATTAGAAACAGACACTTTGAAAGCGTCACATTGGAAATGAGCGGCTCACGTGACAAAACAAATCTGGGATTCACGTGAGGCGCGAATCGAAGTATTTATTTATTAATTCCTCTGATGCCTTTATCCCCAATGTCTTGGCAAGATACATGTGTAGCGCAAGCAGTCGTAGGGGTAGTAAGAATGTATCTTAGCAAATTCAGTCAGGGGACAAAGAAATCAACTCTCAGATATCAGTCATTCCTTTTCTATGGCACAAAAATATGTGTTCATTGGATTGTTATTACAGCCTGTCAGAAGTGAGTAGGGCCTCAGATCGTTTGATATAATTTGATAGTTTTACTAAGCCAAAATTCATTACAGTGTTGTACTGCTGCCTTCAGGCAACTCTCAACTGAAACTGAAATATTTTCACGTAAATATCTCATGTTAAATTAGTGTTCTCATGTATTCTGTTTGTTGCTAGGCTGGTTTGACTCAGAGCTCCTGTATATGTCTGCGTTAAATTCAGTGCAATAACTCATTTGGTAACTACAGAAGGCCGGACTCTCCAGTCTTGGCCCTGTAATCCACATTCAGGGCCAAGGGTAATTCATTTGGCACTGTATGAGTCTCTCTCAGGAGCCAACAGGTCACCATCACAAAGCCCAGACTAACACCATTCAGAGCACCGCTAATATGTTGGCCAGTACAAAGCAAGCATTCCTACTCCTGGGGCCTGACTCATCCTTATAGCTCGTAGTCATCAAAAAGGCAACCATCTCCGAGGCTAATTTTGTTTACACGGTGCTGCAAAAATTGTGCGTCTAATAAAAGTCTTTTGAGTGAGCTATTAACAGTAATTTCCCAATTTACGAAGCACCGATGCCCCAAAACCAACTTTTCCCTTAACAGCAAGCAGTAAATCTTTTATATGGTACTGCAAGGTGTTGTAGTGGTGAATAACATTTCGTGAACTGACAGTCAGCTAAATTGTGGGACCGTTTAGTCTTCCCAGTCACACATGGGGAGAAACCTGCCCACAGTACTGACCTCCTCACTCCCCCTCTACCAGCACTGAACCCTGGCATTTAATAGGACCTGGCCTGGTCTCAGAGCCCGTTTTCCCTTTGGTGCTTTCTGTCTGGGCCTTTCCTGGGGGTGTTGGTTTTCATGAGACTTCTTACTCATTTGGTGGGCTGGTTAAAAGAGACTTTAAAGAGGGCCAGTGGCGTGTGAAGAGGAGTGGTTGGGAGAGACAGGGGGATCAGTGTGTCCCGGGCTGGTAATGTGATAATGGGATTGGGGGAAAATGCTTTCCAGATGCTCTCAGCTGGAGCGGGGCCGGGCCCGCTGCGCACAGGTGCTGCTGGACTGGAACAGCCGAGACCACAGGTGTGCCGCTCCAGCCCACTGGGGTGAAGAGCTGTCAATCATCCTGTCTGAGGAGATCCACTGATCTGATTGGCAGAAAGGGTCAGGTGGGGTGGGGTGAGGTGGGCAGGTTCAATAAACAATGAGAATATTCTCTTCTGTAAGAACACGTTAAATAAAATATGCCAGCAAATCAGCTTGCCTAATAAAGGATTTTATCTTTATTACCTACCTTCAAATTTGTTTAAAGAAATTGATATAGTGAGGCTTTTCTACTGTTTATTTACAGTAAAACATGATGGTTTTTAAGCTTGAAGAGGATATTTATATTTGAGAATATGGATTATTCCCTTCAATGTGTTTTGGTTTAGTTGGCATGATTAACAGTCAGGCAGGTAATTATCTGTATAATGGCTGCCAGTTGACAGCTAATTCCCCTCTGCTTCCATGTGTCATGGTTTCCTCCTTTCTCTTCTCATCAGGAAACTGTGCAGATTTTGCACATGGATGCTTATTATTTGACCATTTTACGAGACTAATTCTTTTCTTTTTTCTCTGTGCCTGAGACTGGAGCATAGTGATGATACAAAGCTCGATTAGTATGTGCAGCCTAGGCACAGTTTAAGTATGCAAAAAAAAAATGCACTGATTTTCTGAATGGAGTTTGCTAACTAGCTTGTGTATAATTACATGATGATTTTCTAGCATTAAATGCTTTGTGCCTTTGGAATGAGTAAATTGGTTTTACTAAATTGGATGCAATCATATTTAAATACTAAAAACACAAATGAAAACAATGCCACCACATAATTTAAAATTAAGAAGAAGGAATGTACCTGCCACCGCATTCATGTAATTAGCATGATGGCTAATTGTACTAGACAAACGGGCTTTAAGTAGGCTAGTAATCATTAAAAGCTAAGATGTTCGCTTCGTCTGCTTCAGGATCTCACGACAGCACCGAATACTTTAAAAACATGTTAATAAAAGGAATGGAATTAGCAAGAAAACTCTGATGCTCAGTGACTGGTCTGCACCAGTTCAGAGCCAGAGAGCCACTCTCACTCCTGCCAGTGAACATGCTCCCCAGCCTATTCACATTACACTACATTATTGGCATTTAGCAGATGCTCTTATCCAGAGCAACGTACATAGGTTACAATTGCGTTTAAATGTTACCCATTTATACAGCTGGATTTTTACTGAGGCATTTGTGGGGTAAATACCTTGCCAAAGGCTGCAGTAGAAGTGGCCCCAGCAGGGATTCAAACCGGCAACCTTTCGGTTAGGAGTCCTGTTCCTTACCACTGTGCTACACTGCCACCCACATCTATATATTGCATGGGGGGGGGGGGCTCTATATGATCAATTAGTCAGGGCAATCACCCAGGATGGGCTGCAGAAATCACTGGTGCTGATGCTAATCAGATAATTCACTCTGACGACTCAGCGTTTTGGCTCTGCTCAATGGAGAGGCGGCAGAGGTAGATCGTGAACCCCCCACCCCCCACACCCCCCCATGCAGCGAGGGAGAGGCAGAAACACACAGGATTCGGGAGTGACACGTGATGTTGCGTGACAGCATGTTTATCTGATCTGTGGCCTCCTGCTGCCTCTTCAGCAGAGCTGTGCCAATATATCAAAGACCAGGCCTTCCCCATGGCAGGGCAACAATCGATTATTCTAGGAGAGAGGGAGAGGGAGAGATGAGGGAAAAAGCGAGAGAGGGAGAGAGCGAAATTGAAAGAGTTTTCTAGTTTCTGCATTTTATATTTAGTGGTGTAAGCTGCATTGTGGCCAAGTGGTTAGACAGCTGGACTATCTGGGAAATTTCAAGTTTAAATCCCATGTAGGTCATCACTGCTTTGCTCTTGCTATTATGCTAGTTATGTTAGCCCCCCCCCGAAGAAGCCCATCTAGCAAAATGTTTCATGAATTTTCCTTGCTATTACTGTAGTTTCCTTCGCCATTGTGGTTGCTGCATTGTGAATTTTCAATATGTAATTTTGTAATACTTCATTAGTGACACAGCAGTGAAGTTTCTGTGGCCCCAGTAGCATTACATATATATATATATATATAAGAAAAAGAGAGAACTGTGGAGGAGAAGAAAGAGGTACACCGCACAGGAGTAAGTGGACATTGCTATTAGTTTACAATAACAGTAGCATTAGCTGCCTCTGGAGCACTGTGAGGAAGTGAAACCACATTCAGTGCATTATATCACAGAGCTGCTATTATGAGTACATTGTCAGCGACTGTTTAAATGAACACAGGACCTGGGGGACCTTTCGGATTACTGTCAACAGCATCATCGGGTACACTGCATCACCGTTGCTTTCCTGCAGTTTAGGGAGACATTAGGCAGCATTATGACCTACCAGGAAAGCTGTGCGGTGGACACAATGGGGCCTTTATCTTTGCTTCCATCATTTATTCTACCTCCATTACCCATTTCTTGGTTGTTGCTGCTGCTGCATTTGGGAGTCTGCCTCTTTAGAGACGAGTTTATTGTGTGTCTGTTTGGGAGTGTTTTCCCCAAACAGAGAGTCCTCCTGCTGGGTGCAGTTGAATCCACCTCAGCGGTGTGGAGCTGAAAGTTCCCCCCGTGCTTGGTGGAGCCCTGCAAGGCTGGCCCGAAGCAATTTGCTGGCAAACAAACGTTTTATCCCCAAAAAAAAAAAAAGCTTTTGATTTACTGGCTTAGTTTGCCAGTTCAGCATGCATATTAGTGCACTGCATTCTAGACGGTTCATGCACCTCTGACATGCACCTTTAAAGGAACCGTTTTTTTTAACTTGTACATTGCCATGTGTTGGGTTACTGTTGTTGGGTGGGCAGACTAAAATAAACCAAAAGCACTTGGCTGACTGAAGCACGGAGAGAAAAGTTTGTGCAATCCACTTTGTGGTTAACCAAACCTGCATACTTGTAGCTAATATTAAGTAGGCTGCTAACCTGTTTGCTGTTGAGATGTATGTCATTGGTCAGCAATGCAAGCCAAATATATCCGAACGCTCGACACATTCTACACTGAGGGCTCGGCAACCTCGTGTGCAGTCTTCTCTGATTGGATGACAGACACTCTGCTATTCAAGCACACCCCATGTGTTCACTCTGAGTGTGTCAAACATCCCCAGTGTGATGGGAAACTGCATGTAAGCTGACTGTTGGGGACTGCCAGTTTTGTTGCTCACATTAAAAAAAAGAAAGCTGTCCATTATCTTGTCATCCTTAAAACTATGTTGCCCTACGGTCACTTCCGACTTCGGCCAGGAGTGGAGCCACTTTTGCAGTTGTGTGGTCAGAAGTAGCGACGTGGTGTCAGGGATGGTGCACGTCATGGTTAGGTTGTGAAGTTCTGAACCAAGACCAAGGGAGTCCCCTACAGGTGCAGTATCATAGCCACAGGTTCTGGTCGGATCCACCATTCTTCACATGGTTCCGCAGAAGGAGTTGCTCAGTAGCAGCCTATCCCCAACCCCCCCCTAAATGCTATGTGTCACTTTCGTTCCCTGATGGTTTAATTGGTGTAATTGTACAGTGTAATTAGTCTAATTGCAAATTTAATTAAACCTCCCCCCCCCAACCCAAAATATGCAGCTGCCAAAAAATACCTCACATTTTTACAGTATAAGGCCACGTTTTGAATGTGAACCTCTCTGGCAGATAAATTGAAATGTCAAATTGAATTCATAATTAAATCAATTAAGAAAGTGAGCCTGAAAGAGAACCTGCAGGCATTCCGAGCTTTCGGGAGCTTGACAGCCCCTGTGCTGCCTTTGAGAACGGAAGTGTCTCCACTTAAGAGAACATATGCAATATACATATCATGAATACCAGATTTGCTTCTGAATATCAAAAAGCCAATGACAGTTAAAAGGTGGACTGGCTTTGACAGGACCAGCGGTGTGATATGACTGGCTATTTGAATCCCCCTCCCAGAGGGGGTGGGCGTGCACCCCTCCTTGTTCGGTCAGGCTCGGGGCGGCCCGTTTCGCCCGAGGGCACAACGCTGTCCCCCTCTGTTAATGACATGGCTCGCGCTCTGACGCCCCAGCTAAAGGTGCCAGACAGGACTGCAGATTCTCCATCAGCCCCTGTCAGCCTGCGCTCCACTGACGCCACCCCCTCGCACACCCCCCCCCCCCCTCCTGACACACGGGCTGCAGATGGTGAGAGGTTGACTGAGCAGGTGAGGAACAAACAGAGATGGGCAACGGGGGGTGGGGGGGGGGGACTTCGGTGAAGCGGTGCGACAGGTTTGATGACGCTTACTGCAGGAAGGCATTCTGGGATTTCTTTGAAGTAGTGCTCTGAGTTGGACTGAGCTGGTGCTGCCCTGGTTTCTCTGGATCCGCTCAGTAGATTCACCACACATCCCAGCTGGCCCTGCCTTAGCCCTGTAGTTAGGCCAGGTGCTATGGGGGTGTTTACGGGTGCATTGCGCCCCCAGACGGATCTCAGTGCACCCCCAGTTGTCTCCTTATATCCTGATGTCTACATACCATTTGTGACTTTTTGTGCCCCCCTGTGGGTTGCAGTTGTACCCCTCTGTATTTTCTCCTGGCGCCGAGCCTGCCTGTAGTTTGCTTGGCCACAGGAAAGGTCAGCACGGTGTTGGGACGCTCTGTAGCTAGGTATGCGCAAAGTCCTGCTGTGTACATTTCCACTGCTCACACACATCCAGGAATATGTTCACTTCCATGAATTTAAATCTGGGTCACTCTCAGGAGCACTTGGTAAAACACAGTTAGGAGCGTAGGGTTCAGATAATAATCAGTTAAAGTGCTGTGTATGGCTTTCTCATTTTAGGCAGTAAAATCTTGCTTCAGGGCTTCTGTGCCTATGGGACTCAGTCGTTTCATTTCAGGCCTGAGATTCACTGGGGGGGGGGTTTATGTGTGGAAAATACAAGCGCGCTGGAGTTGTTTGAAAGAGTGTTTCATCTTCCGCTTCTGGGCCTGATGCAGGATGTAGGTGGAGTGAATGTTGTGCAGACATCCAGATGTGCTTCTCAGACACAGATGGGAGGTGGTGGTGGTGCCCTGCTCCTTTTCCTCACACAGGCCAGACACAAGGCGACAGAAACGCAGTGCCAGCCCAGCCCGGGGCACTCAGCGAAAAAAGGGACGCATGCCAATATATGGCAGAATATGCCGCTCAAAATCTGAAGAGAGTGGACGTCCACAGCATTTGTCAAAATATCAATTAACAAATGAAAATGTATTGATTATTAGTTCTTTTAGGTGCAGATATTGTAGAACGTGTTTTACAAGATGTATTCTGTAATACTGGAACTAAAACTACATTTTTATTCATGGAAATGTGTGTGTTATTTAAATGTCGTATAATACGTGTAGCATACTTCTCTGAGGCTTGTTTGCATACTCCTTACGTAAGCTGTCCAGATTTTGTGCTTCCTGTTTCTGATGCTGCTTTCCAGTGACAGATCAGCCACAGCCTGCATCAGTAAATCAAACATTCAGAATGTGAGCATGAATGATAATATCAAAAATAATAATTCATCTCCCCTTCTTTCTTCTTTTTTTTTAACATGTCCTGTTGTGTTCCTGTCCATCCTCCTGTACATCCTGAACAGGTAAGTATTTCTGCTCACCTCCTGAGTTTTAAAGCCATTTCTGGAGCTCGCAGTGCGTCTCAGAGGCTGTGAGGCACAGCACATGTACAGGAATGCACAGTGTCAGGAGGCAGCGAGTCTTTGTGATGCACCACTGTGACAGATGGAGAGCGATTCACCCACAGCCTGGCTGCTCTGCTGAGCTCTGTGTAAATGTGGGCGAAAGGTTGTCCTTTTCCCAGGGACTGGTGCTCCTCTCCAGGAAGAGTAATGATCAGACCGGTCCTGACTCAGATGTGCTTGGTTAATTAAGTGAAATGTGGAAAGTGAATCTGAGTGTGTGTATATGCATGTCAGGAACAGCCACTAATAGCTGGAAAGTATTGCCACGTTCGTCATGGTCCTTCTGGAACAGGAGGCTTCTCAAAAGTTCCGAGGATTGCTGTTTTCTTTTTCTTTGCTTACTTTATTCGACTGTCGTCAGTGCTTAGAGGACACTTGTGGTTTTAGCTCTTCTCCAACAGTGACAGGACGGGGTGGTTATTGTTACTGAAACAAAGAGCAGCTGGGTATTTACAGACAGACTTTGTCTTATTCTCATCTCGACCTCATTCAAATTAGATATTAAGATGAGGACACCTGGTACTGAGTTACAGGAAAGAATTTTGGAAATTTGGGGTAGAATAGTCCTGTACCTGTCCAGTTTGTGTGAAGTAATGTGGCCCAGATTATTTATTGCAGCTTGGCTCAACTTTGAATAAAAAAATAAGGCTTGACATTTCCACGTGTCTGTGAAAATAAGATGCTGTATGAATGCAGGGACAACAAGCAGCAGCATGCACCCCAAAGAGACAGCGAGTGAATGTTATGATTCAGCTATCGTTTTTCACACATGTGACGCACGGTAAAATATGCACAGTGAAATATGTGCCGTCAGCAGTTTGACTCCTGTAACAGGACAGAAATAACTAACAGCAGACCTATCAGGTGAGGGTCTGGACGGTATTGCTCTGTATTTATAGATGAAGACATAAATTAAAGATCGCAGGGGCACATGGCATGAGTGTGTGGCATCTTAGAGAAAGTGAAGAGAAAAGATGCGTGTCCGTGTCCGTTTCAAGACGATCTGATCTGGATTAAACAATATACATTCATACAACAATTTGCGTGAAATCATTTTTCGTTTTTTATGACGCTAAATCCTGATGTACAACAAGAAAGAGGCTGAGCAATGAGGAGCAGGAGAAGAAATGAGAGCCAGCGAGCAGTGAATTGAAATCAAAGTCTGAAAAAGCCTGTGATTTCTGTCCTCATCTGGAGGCCTTTGCTCCATTTTGCTGTCTTGTGTTGCTCTTATTTTAGTTTGTTTTCATTTGGTGAGCTTGTGAGTCAGAACTGCGGGAGATTTGTTTATTTTATGCTTTGAGCGTGTGCACTTTCTCGCCCTCCCCGTAATAAGCACCTGTCGGAGGAGCGTGATTTGCGTCTGGCCGTCCCCTGTCTCCTGTCATTGCGAAACCGTCACGTGTCAGAGTGCGCCTCATAATGCTGAATATTTACACTGTACTTCATGTGTACAAATATATATACAGTATTTATTAGTTGTTCACATTAGATTTAATCATGTATTTGTCTATTTTTGTGGTAAAATAATTGGAACATAACCCCCTGCTTATAACAGTGCGTCAGCTGGACAGTGTTATTCAGGTAATGATCTAGTTCACCATAGGGACTGCCTATATATGTGTGTATGTGTGTGTTTGTGTGTGGGTGTGTGAATGTATATATGCCGGTGTTTCAGGTGTAAACCTAAAGGAGACAAAATAGTCATTCCTGGACATGTGAAATGAATATTTCACCTTTGTTTTGAAATAAAGATGTTTTTGCAGAAATAGATTGGGTTATCACAAGCACCCTGTATGCATAACATGTGTAAACACATCTCTCTTTGCTGCTAAGTCCCTTTGAGCTGCCACATCTACAGCATACTGAAAACTGACCCTCTCAGGTGCTGCCATTGAAGTAATGTTTCTCCCCCCACCTGCTAATGTAATGGATTCAGTGAAATCTCATGTAAATCTGTGTAATTTTTTTCGCTGAAGGGCCTGTAATCTCGGGGCCTGTTTTCCCTTTTGCTCTAAATTACCCCTATTTTGCAGTACTTACAGAGTGGATTTCCGTCATTATCCACACTAGATGTAAAGTGCCGTGGGAATTTGTCATTTTAATTTTCCCTTCAATATCCACTGCGGATCAGTGAGAGCACACCCAAGTGGCAGCACCACTGGCTTCTGCTCTCAGCATCTGCGTGTTTTTAGGTTCTTCTCAATAAACTCTGTCCTCTGAGCATATATTCCCCTGCCACACGGTATGAATAAGACAAAGACGAGCGTGTCTCTTATCACAGTAGTGACGACTTGCTTGTACAGCGGTGTGAATGTAAATTGTTTGCCCCCCTGTCGCCTTTGGTTCTGCTCAGTCCGTGTGTAAAATGCAGAGGCGTGTAGCAGAACTCTGAAGGCTGTGCAAAAGGAAATCTGAAGGAGCTGTTTCTCAGAAAGGAAAGATCCTAAGTCCTCAGTCACCCATTGCTGAGTGCGGATCAGATCTTCTCTACCGCTCTCTGAAAGCCAAGTTTCCTGGCTAGCATTTGCCACAAACAGGAGCTCCATTCACATTTATTTGTTTAGTCGTTTATTAGACTGAGGGGGTTATGCTGTAAGGCAGCACAGGTGTGACTGCCGTTCGGAGCACAGTTAAAACGGCGTCAGGTAGGAGGGCTCTGTGCTGCTGTGTCTGTGCTTCTCGGCCTGTGCGCTACAGCCTTAACCAGCAGCAGCAGCCACTCCCTCTGCAGACGGACTGGCCGGTGCTGTGCGCGTAGCCGGGTGTTCAGAGTGACAAACATCTGTCTGTATTTCCCCAGGGTTTGGGGGGGGGGGGGGCAAGGGCTGCGGGACGGGGTGGTAGTGCTGCATTTAACTCAAGTCCAAGCAGAGAGAGAGAGTGCGGAGTGAACCTGTCACAGTATGCGGGGGTCAGGACTACACATGGTATAGGGGTTTGTGGGTAATATTTCATTGCCCTGCCTTGAAGTATTGAAGGTCTTATGAAAGATCCTTACACAGTATGGGATTACCATGCAAGCTACATATAAAACCGCTGTCTCTCTCTCTTTCTCTCTCTCTCGGCTGAGGCATGCACTATCATATGTGTTCCCTTTCAGTGACGTTACGTTTGGTTCGTCTGTTGCTGCAGCAGTTCCTTCTCTCCTGTTCTGCTGAAGAGCGTGACACGCATCTCTCAGTGCAGGGCTGTGAACCTAACCTGACCCTGACAGTTACAGCCGGTCAGAGAGGAGTTCAGGACGAGTGAAGTTCTGAAAGGTGCGGATCGGGCTGGGTGTTCGCTTTGAGCAGCGCTGGGTCAGAGTGCAGTGTGCTGAGCGTAGGAGGAGATACTGGAACTGATCAGAACAGCCCGGAGAGAGGCGGTCTGCCTCCTCTCCTCTCTTACCATGTTAATCCATTCTGGGGAACAGCCCTTCTACTGTTGGTCTCCCCCCTCTGTTACCCCGTCAGCCCAGGCATTGTGTGTGGGGTGCTCAGAGTACAGTAGATTTGGTGGGGGGGGGGGGGGGGGGTCATTGTTCCTTCTTTGCTTATTTTCAAGATTGTTTCTTTGACATGTAACGTTGAGGGCCGCTACTGTAATATGCATATGGGTTGGTTTTCCCTTTGTTACTTTCTGAAGTTGTAAAGAATCCAGTTTCATAATTTAGTAATTTTGTGGTTTTGAGTTTTGTGATTTCATTACATCATCCTGACGTTAAATTCCGTACATAAACGCACTTTCTTAAAATGTTAAAGAAAAAAAAAACTTGCATTAAATGTAATTAACATCAGTTATTTTATCTTTTTTTAGCTATTCTTGTTCTTCACATTACTCTCCCCTACCATTTTTGCAGGAAATACGTGTTGAGCCAGAATGAAAGTTCTGTTGTGAGTTCTTCAAGTCTCTACAATAGAAAAACAAATAAAACTGTTGTCAGTTAATATGCAAACGGGTGCAAGTTAAAAAAGTTGTCTTGTTGTAGGTCCTGTTACAGGTTAAGGTGCAGCAGCCACTCTTAGTAACGGCAGCAACAGTAGCAGGCTTGGCAGTTAGCTGCAATACAACTCATGGTTTTTTTCATAGGAGTAATTATTGTCAAAAATTATCTTGGAGGAGAGAAACAATTGCCGTTGGTTAACGTAAACTCTGCAGTTCCTGCTACTGCGAAAGTTACTACAGCGGTCTGTGCCTCCATTAGAACGCCATCTGTCATTGCTCCGAAGATTAGGCAGGCAAAGACAACCCCTCTCATTCTGCACAGTGAACACTAAGAGGAGTGGAAAGTTGCGCTGTTCCCTCTCTTGTCTGCACGCTGCAGGTCTCAGTGTGAAAGCTGCACCCTGGCCTCTGCCTTTCTTCACTGCATAACCCCACAAATATGCTTCATCTGTCACATGCCATAGCATCACTCTTCATTTAGCAGCTGTGGAGTTTAACTGTGCATGCACAGGAAGCCGCTGAGAAGTGCGGCTCGGACCAGGCTGTTAGCCGTAGTATCACCGGCTGCCCTCCTCCAGAGGTACTATAGCTGCGGTTCTCAAGCTAAGGCCAGAGTCCCAGCTTCTCTGTGTGACTGCCGTGTCACAGCCCCGGCCTGGCCAATCAGCAGTCAGCACCTCCATAGGAGTGTACTCCCTGTTCTTACAGCAGGAGAATATTAGGATAGGGTTCTGCAGGTGCTGTCCTGCCCTGAGGGTCCGCTCCTTCAGGTCCGCTCAGGCCTTTATTACATCATCGATATGGGTGTTTCATTGGATTTTTAATTGCGCTTTTCGCTGGTAATTAATCAAGGCCGAGAGGCGATCTATCACAGATTATTACCTTCACATTAATTAGCCCCTGGGAGCAACGGTGCTTTAGTCTGAGTAATTCTCTTTACCTGTGCCCAGTCTTCTCATATTTCATTCTTCTCATTTTTTTAACACCTATCTAACGGATAGGGTAAAATATTAAACATTTTACTGATTAAGCCCCATGGCGGCGTTTTACTCGTGAAATGAAGATCACACACTGCAAAGCGATTGCTGATACCTGTCTTAATGGGACCAGTCTCGGTGGGCAAGATGAGTTGACTCTGTAGGATAGGTCCTAGTGGGTGTAGGTGATTCCAGTCTTAGTGGGACCCAGGGTGCACCTGGGGTTGTTTGATATGAACATAAACCTTGAGTTAGACATGCCAAGCATTTATAAACTTTACTTTCACTTAAATGTAACTTTGCCTTAATTCTGCGGTTGGTATGTCCAGCTACATAAACACTATAAAAGTGTTCCATTTACAAATGCCTATTTGTTTCATGGAAACTTTTCCAATTATATGTACATGTGAAAAAAACACTCTGTGGTAAACATTTAAAAGTTTTCGGAGAGCAGCCTCAGGTGCCCCTTCATATTATAGCTCCCGTAGCGCATGTGCATGTGTGGCTTCGTCCATGTTTCGTTACATTATATTTATTCATTTGGCAGACGCTTTTATCCAAAGCGACTTACAAGTGAGGCAGAGTACAACACAAGCAAAAAACCATAAGGAGTCAACAGTATTAGAAGCACTGCATGACCAGGTTTCAATGGTTGGCCAGACAAGGTACAAACCAGCTGGCAGAGATAACGAGTGTGTTAAACCATTAGATTACATTGTTTTTAATAGTTTAGTGGGAAAACAGTTTTGAGACATGAGAAATTCCTTTTGGGCGGCAGTGTTTCAGGTGCTCAGGTGAGAGCTGAAGAGCTGTGTCTTCAGGTGTTTCTTGAAGAGGGAGAGGGACTCGAACTTCGGAGCGGCTGTTTCTAGCGTGGTCGTGTCAGACTCGCTGTGACTGCCGGGGTCTGAGTGGAAGTGAGAGTGAGGTGGAGTTTGGCTGTCGGCAGACGTTGACCAGACGTTTCTGCTCAGCGTTTCGAGCGCCGGGGAATCAGAGCTGTCGTGACGTTAACATAAGCATCGAAAATATTCACAGCCTCAGCGACCGAAAAGCGCTGGTAATTACCGCAACATGACTAATATTGATCTAAAGCAGAGCTCAATCAGCTAGAATAATGTTTTCCTTTGGATGCGGCGGTGTGTGTTTAATCGCGGGTTCGGCATCAAAGGAGCGCAGCTCAAGCGAAAAATGTTTTTGATCAAGGCCCGTGTCTCCCTGCTGTCCCACCCACCCTCCTCTCAGAGAGCTGGCCTGACCGAAAGACCTCCTCTGTTACTCATTTTTCACCCCTCCTTTTTAAAGCTTTTTCATCTTTATTTAGGTTTACTGAAGCTGCGTTGCTGAAAAGCACGAAAGGAATTTTTGTAATCAGTTACTTTTTTTTTTTTTCAGCAAGGCGTGTCAATTAGAAATTGTTTTTTTCCTCCCCTTGTCTTAAACTTGAATGCTGTCTAAACTGTGAACTGTTCATTTCTTTTCCCTTTTATTGTGACAGACAAAATGTCAAACTCACTGCGTGGGTCTGGGTTTTATGACCACATCAGCAGAAATGTTCCCCAGAGTGGACAGGGTAATAGTTTGTGGCAGCGCTTTGCTGTAAGTGCCTTCTGTCTGCGGGAGAGAAGCCTGTACAGCTAAGGTGACACAATGTGAAAGTGTGGCTGAGGACACCCAACACAACCAGTAGCCTCCGTTCTATAGATAACTTCTTTTCCCTGAGAAAAAAAAGTCAACAGTAGAAATGATATCATTTTTTAAAGTTTGAAATTGGTTAGCAGACCCTATGTCCTGCTGTTCCTTCAGGCTCCACAGCGGCTCTGGCTGCTGTCCAATTAGCTTCTCCCTCGAGAGTCTGAGTCTCTTTAGCATCATCCCCTAAGAGTTCAGACTGCTCACTGCTTAAAGAAGGGACTCACAGTAAATTACGGCCGCTTACTCATTCCTTTTTAATGTTAATTCTTTTTATGAGCTGTAAAAAAGGTTTAATAATACCTGCCAATCATGGATCGGTCGTTTGCTTGTAAGTACTTTCACCTCAGCTATGAAGGTGTTGCTCTTTTGATACGCAGCAGAACAATATGACCGAAAAGCGCTGAACTCCAGGTTTAGCACCTGTTCAGATGGACAGCTTGGATCCCACATTGAGCCGCATGCGTGTGGCCTGAGCTCACTTTGAGCGTTGTTAGCACCTGTTCAGATGGACAGCTCGGATCCCACATTGAGCCGCATGCGTGTGGCCTGAGCTCGCTTTGAGCGTTGTTTCGTGCATACAGGGACGCTGTATTTCATTACAACATGATTCCCTTTTGATTCGTCTACAAAAAAGGAAAACAGCGCATGGCATTGCTTCTTCAATGATTGAAATCCCCACCCAAGAATGTGTGTGTGTGTGTGTGTGTGTGCGTGTGTGCATGTGTGTGTGTGTGTGCTTGTGTGCGGGTGTGTGTGCGTGTGGGCGCGCATGCGTGCGTGTGTGCGGGTGTGTGTGCGTGTGCGTGCGGGTGTGGGTGCGGGTGCGTGTGTGTGCGTGCGTGTGTGTATGTGTGTGTGTGTGGGTGCATGTGCAAGCGAGGAGTCCAGTAAAAGAGTTTTTGATTAATTTGTTTCCAGGCTGAACTGGGCACCTCTATTATGCGATGGTCAAGCATTAGCCTCGTCGTTCGTTATCTTCCAAATTTAGATGGAAGAGTCTGAAGAAGATGAATTGAGCGCGTTTTCCCCGTCGCAGCCAGAGTCTTGATTAATGGGCCCCTGCTATTTTGGGGGTGAGGGGGATTGCCTGTGCGGAGATCAGCGAATAAACGGACCACTCAGCACTCCTCTGACATTTTATTTTACTGTCCCGCCAATACGGCCTGCTGAAATATGGCGCAGCGTTAGCCCGCTGCAGTGTAGCTGCATTCATACTCTATCTGCTGCTCTGTTCAGTGTAAAGACCACACAGGCTGTGAGGCAGCCTGCTAGGGGTTCTCTCTGTCCTTTACCTCCTCATGATGTTCTCTTCTCTTTTCTGTTGCTTTTTTACTGTTGCCGAGCTGAATCGGAACGTTTGCCTCCGTTACAGGTAACAAAGGTTTTGATTTTTAAATTAAAATTCTTTCTTAATCAAACCTGTACCTGCCTGAACAGTAGTTTTCCAAGCAAATCTGCTGCTGGAAGTGGATATTCAGTTAATAAAATCAGTGTAATAATTTCCAAAGAGGGATCAGACAAATGGGATTAGTGTGAGTGTTTTTGCTTGCAAAACTCTGACTAAGGCGATTGGTGGGGCTCTCTGGGCCTGTGGGCTAGGAGCTACTCACAAGAGCATCAGGTCCTAATATCTGTTCTCCATGTTTAAATGTGTAATTTGACCTGATGAATTGCTAACAAAGACTGAGAATTCTGTTTTGGTTTCAGCATCTGTGTGGCTTTAAGTGTTGGTGTGATTTTGATTGAGTTAGTAGTGAGCTGTTGTGATTGGCCAGTTCAGCTGTGTCACGAGCACACACTGCAGCCAATGGCAGCTCACAGAGGTGGAGCCCTGTCCTCACCTGTGCTGAGCCCCCCCCCCCCCCCCGCTCAAGCACGACGTACAACCTGGCGGTGAACGCTGACCTGGCCGCTGAGCTGACTGCAGACGTGGAAATCTGCATGCTTTTACGAGCCCTCCAGGCTGGCTGCGCCCTACTTCCACAGATTGCACAACGTCTCGCTTCAGACTCTCTCCCCTCTCTCTCTCTCTCTCTCTCCTCTCTCTCTCTCTCTCTCTCTCTCTCCCCATCTCTCTCTCCTCTCTCTCTCTCCTCTCTCTCTCTCTCTCTCTCCCCATCTCTCTCTCCTCTCTCTCTCTCTCCCTCTCTCTCCTCTCTCTCTCTCCCTCTCTCTCTCTCCCCCCATCTCTCTCTCTCTCTCTCTCTCTCTCTCTCTCTCCTCCCTCTCCTCTCTCTCTCTCTCTCCCCTGCTTCTGTTTTCTGGGTGATGATGCAAACACTTCACCGTGCAGGTGCACCCTCTTTCACAGCATCTCGCCTCAGCCTTCCGGCCACTGAACCCAGACCCCACCCAGAATGTTTCATAAGCATTTAAAAAAGACTCCTTCTGAAAAACGGCCCCAGCGTCTGGGAAGCATATTACCTCCTGACCCACCACCATTAATACACTTTACACAGATAGGAGAACCTCATGAGGAGTTATTGACCAGTCGCAGTTTGGGGACCGAAAAATAAACATTGGTGATTGATATGGGCGGCGTAAGTGCAGCATCACACTTCAACACAGAGACTCTGGGGCGGGGCGCTTCATTTCTGGTGTAGGTAATGAGAGAGGATGGGAGAAAGAGCGGGTCACGGCGGGATCAATGCTCCTTCATTCCAAAAATGACAAGAATCAATCTACGACAAAAAACGGCCGTGGAACAGCAAATAGCCTCACCCGGCACTCTCTGTGAGACGCGGTGGGGCAATAGCATGCGGGCCTTTTTCAGTGAAGGGGGACTCTATTGAAGCAGTCTGTTGAAGCAGGCGGTAGTCTATAATGTGGTGTCTGAGCTGATTTGTTTGGCTGTTTGTGGGAAAGTGTCAAAGGGCTTTTTTTTTTTCCAAAATAAGTTCAGTCGTGGAGCTCAGATAGAAAGGAAGTCAAATGACAGGTTCATTTCATGAAAAAGTGTGTGCTACATTCACAGAGCCCTCATTCTGAGTGCAGAGTCTGAATTTCTACATAATGTCCATCTATTCAGCTGAACCTTTACAAAAGAAATTCAACTCAAGCACCTTGATAAAGTGTACAGCAGCTATGCCCCGTGCAGGATTTGAACTTGCAGCTCTCTGCTCCATAACCACCTTGTCACACTCTCAAGCACTGAGACTTCATTTGGTTCTATTGTAATAGATTTATATAACAAAAGTCTTTTCATTGGTGATGAAAGCATATACAGAATAACATGTCTCAAGTCTCCACATTTTTCCACATCTACTTTATTTTCTGGTATCAGAGATTCATAATGTGTGCAGTCATTTCACCTGGCCTCAGACACACTGTGGTGGCCTTCCTTTGAATCAGAGTCACATACGTTTTATATCACTCCTTCACGGTTTTTTTTTAAAGAACTCAGCAGTGAGCCGCATGGTACTTTATTATACAGAAACGTACCCCGATGCCAGTGCTCCTCAATCACCTTTGAAGGTGGCATACAGAGCGCATAACCTTAAAAGCAATCAACAGCTTTGTGCACCAGACCATTATTGTCATTTCAGAGGAACATGATTGCAGAGCCCTTTATGAATCATAGCTCAGACTCTGTGGTGTTTGAAGCCCCTGCAGTTGTGTCAGTATTTTCTCCTGAGGTTTGAAAAGGTGAGAGGCTCAGGTTTATGAGAGCACACAACCCCGGGGCAGATTTAGGGGTCTGTTGTGTTGGAGACGGGGGTATGCGGTGTCAAATGGCTCCCTCTACCCCGGACTTCAGACATTCTGCTGCTGGGATCAGGGGATTTTAGAGTCACTTGCAGGTGATAATTTTAGGTTTATTACTCAGTGACGTAAGTGTCGTCTCAACCATGGAACGCGTTAAATCAGATTTGTGCAGCCGAATCGAACGGGTTTGAGGGCTCAAAGTCCCCCTGTTAAACTCACTCCGGGCATTTTCCTTTGTCTGACCGTGATTAATCCAGATGTCTCGGGGTGCTCTTTGCAGCAGGCGCCTGGCCTGAGACATCACATGTCACCACAAGTGTCCTCTCCTTGGCCACAGGAGCAGAAGGTGTGAGGTTTTTACTGTCGAACGATCACAGGCCTCACTGTCGGGGGTCCTCTGTGTCACCTCAAGTTCTGAGACAGGAGAACTGTAATGAATGGACTTAAAGAATGACTGGGGGGAAGACGAGAGCATTCGCACAGGAAGTGCTATCCACCACCAGAACTGTGACCCCCCCCCCTCTGCAGGGACTCCGGTGCACTGTCGCTGAAACTGCAGGCAGGTGAGGGCAGAAAACTGTACTGTGAATCGAGGTTCTGACCTCAAGAAAGCCGGTAGTAGTCACACAAACTGTCCATCAGCTGTCTGAGTGACAGCATGGCCCAGTGTTGAAATCTCCGCTGATTATTTTCAGTTTTCAGAAAGCACGCAGTACAGTGTTGTATCTAAGCCAGACCAAACATTTATACCCTGTGTCACTGAATATGGTTTTACTTCTATGGTGATGAGAAGAGATTTAGTGTGTGGATGCCTGTCAGTAGTTTGGGCTTAGAAGATATATTATTTTTAATCATTGAGAACACAAACAAGAGATGTGTTAGAAGATTGTCAGATATGATTTAACAACATGCAATATAAGCACAAAAGAAAGCAATAGCGGTAAGTAAAGGCAATTTCACCTTTTGAAATTAATTATGTCAGTCGCTGCACTGACGTTGCTGTAGCCCAGGTGGTTTTACAGATAATAGATTTAATAGATGCTAATCACACTTTTTCAAAGTGTGGTCATTGAGACTCCTTGAATAGTAATAGTAGGAGTTTGTGAGAGAGTCATCAGTGATAGGAATATGTGTGTGTGTGTTTTAGTGCCAACAGGTGCAGTTAAAGAGTTACAGCTTGCCTCTTACAGCTACACATGTACTAGGTCATGGAATATGATAATATGATGATGTACTCTAAGTGTCACTCGTGTACTTTAAGTAGAAGATAACTTCCCAAGCATTACACCATTGGTCCTTTCATTTGGTAAGTAACAAGTTGCATTCTGAAAAATCAACCGGATAACAAATTCATAAATTTATTGGTAAACGTTTGTATGTGTATGTTTGTGTGTATGTGGTTGATGGTTGGGGGATGGGGTTCTGCTAACAAACTTAATTTATGTGAATGATTACCAAAACTAACTAAATATTTAATTGGGAGGAACATGTCTTCCTCAGGGAGGGTATTCAACATCTAAATTCTTCAAGAAAGTTCTAAAATTCAATGACCGTGTTGATACAGTAGATCACAGCAGCCCAGCCTTAAGTGCATGGAAGTCAGTGGGTGCTTTGTCTCATCTCTCTCTAGGAGAGAGAGTAATTGCTGCCGTCACACCAGAGAATCCTCAGCTGAACCAGGAAGTTTTCATCACTGTGACACTGGAGGAGGGCATGTTTACGCGAGAACTAACCAATCACAGCCCTGTTTCTGTGGTGGACACTTCTGCATGTAGTTTCACTGAATGGGATGTGTAGAAAACTCTTGTAAATCATCTTTGAAATCGAAGGTGGGGGTTGGGGATGCAAGTTTCTGAAAAAAGAACACCCAAATAACAGCTGTGCAAGCTAAAATACAGCCTGTTCTGGTTATAGGTAGACCAACACAATAATGTGTTAGGAAAACAGTGCTGGCAGATCATTTTAAACCCTGAAGAAGCAGAACTTTAATGGACTTTTTGGACTTATTTCATACTAACCGTGTTCCAGTAGTATTTCCATGCCAACACAGATGGTGGTATTGCTCCAGTTGATTGGTTTCCTTCCAGTACAGGAAACTAACCACAGTGTGTGAGGTGTGAAGTGCAGTTGGCAGTTGAGGTAGGTTCCGAACAACCTGTCTTCCCTGACTTAAACCCGTGGGGATTGGGCAGTTCATAGTGAAAGAAAGGCTTGTTCCACAGGCTTGAAACACACTCTCCTAGGCGGTGAATCTGGAGTTCATGAGATCGGGACATCATCAGAGTTAAAGAGGCAGAGACTGGTCTGGTACCTGTATTTCATTGTCTCAGAACTGTCTCTAAGAACCTGCCCAGACAGAGCCTCACAGAGACCTGTGTGCCCCGTAGAAGACGCTGTATTATGATTCAGTTATTCAGTGTAAACCAACAGCCATTAGCATCTGCGCATTGGTCTGAAGATGCTTCCCTTTCCTGCACCCTCTGACGCAGTTATGCTGTTTCCACTCAGTTCAGTTTACACAGTGGGATGACTGAGTCGCATGTGGAAACTGCGGAGCCGGAATGGGGCCCGGTTCCGAGCCGCCCTTTGGCTCCAGGCCCTCTCGTGTGCCAGTAAAGGGTAAAGCGGCGTGACCTGGCGCCGTCGGCCATGACGGTACTGCAGCCCTCGGTCGTAACGTCATGGAAGAACGCCACTTTGCCAGAAAGACACTTATGCCTTTCATTGAAACAAGTGGCCTGGAATGCCAGGGCTGACTGGAGTCTAACAGGATGAAGCCCTGCTTTGGTAGGCCTGTGAGCTTCAACACAAAGGACAACTACAGCCCTCACACCAATCCAACTTTGTTGACTCCCCAGCTGAGAGGCAGTCGGCCTGAAGTAAATAAATTCAAATATCTCTTTTGATACCAGTGATGATGTAAATAACCAGCTTTGCAAATAGATAATATGTAAAATTGTAACCTGATGGATACACTTATGCTCTATTGTGATGGAAGTCGCTCTGGAGAAGAGTGTCTGCAAAATGGATGTAATGTAATGTAATGTAAAGGAGAATAAACATTTAAATTTAGCCTGATGGTGTTCTGATCTTGGCAGAGGTTTTAAAGAGAAGGAAAGAAACATAACCTAGCATCTACTATATTTTATTTGTTCAATCATTTCCTTAGGTTCCTCTGTTTGTTGGGCGTGAATGATATTCACTGGCCGTTTTGTGAGCTGAAGTATTACAGCAATATTAATAATTGCATTACTGTAGTATAATTCATTTCTAGAAATTATTTGCATTATTTCTTCCGTGGCAATGCTGCTAACTGTAGCAATATCGGTAATGATGTTCTGGGAAATTCTCGTTCTGGGAAATTCAAATCAGAAGGAGATCGCTGTGTGCCCCAGAATGGTCCCGATGCCAGTCCTGTTTCTGCTGGTGATGTGAGGCTTTGGTCATGGCATTTGCATTGTTTCTGTGTCTGTCCTCTCTGTCTCATTCACAGTCCTGTGTTGGGTGAGTGACAGTCAGATTGGAAATCTGTGCCTCTGTGTGACACGGCAGTGACAGCAGCATAGAGTTTTTGCTCCTAGAGTGTGTCCAGTGTGGTGTGACATTACTCGGGTGGTCTGTCACAGAGTTGTACCTGTGGTGAATGAACAACTATAAAAATCTGCAGAAAAATCTGCATTTACCCAGAGTGACTTCCAAATAAGCGCATCACAGCGCTAAGAGTAGTTATCAAGAAGTATAACAGGAGGCCAGTAAGATACTGAGTTAAGTGCTAAACTACTATAGGGTGTTTTTTTAATAGAAAATAGGGATAGATAGGATGGATAGAGAGGAAGGTAGACTAGGGATACAGCTTGAAAAGAGGAGTTACTTCCCACACGTGTAGGTGAGATGGAGGAGCGGGGGGCAAGCTGTGGTGGCTTACAGCATTTTCAGGGTGACGGGCCTTTTTTCGCAGAGCGAGCTTCACCTGGTTTCGTCTCTTTGTTCCCACTCTGGGCGGTGATGGAGGGTCACTGTGGTCATAACAGACAAGCTGCGGCCGTGCCTTCCTGAATCGATCGAGGCTTCAATTTTCTCTGTGAGCTTTGGGTAATAGCCGCAGATGCAGGAGACAGCGTCGGGGTCCAGCCCTTGGCCAGCGAGGTCAGAACATGTCCATGTTGCTCATTCTGTGTGAGGTGATACACAGTCCAAAACAACCCACTTTTCTCTTTATCGAAGCATGCACAGATGCAGTGTCTGGGAATGCTCCTGTTAATGTAGCTCACGCCACAGCACAGATTGTGAGCCTGTCGAAGGATTTAATATACCCATCTGTAATTCTATCATAATACTGTAACAATTGTGCTGTAATAGTATCACACAGTATAATACTGTGTGATACTGTGATTTAGTACTAGAATATTTAGAGTACTAATAGTAGTCAGTGAATTTGGAAGTAATCAGAAACATGCACGGACCACTAAAGTAACATAATTTTAATAAATTGTAAAATCTGTCCTAAAGCTAGATATTAAGGTAAGGTATTAAGAGACTTAAATACATTCAGTTCTTCAGGTATTTTTAGATTAAATACATTAAACAGTACTGTCTGGCAGACCTTTAAAAGGTTATTGATGAGGAAGCTTGTACTTTTATTATATTTCATTACAAAGTTCAGCCATTTGCCTTACAGGAGTGTGCTCTTTTCAATATTTTCAACAAATGGACATACCCAGAACACTGTAATCTACATTTCAATAATGTTATTATTATTATTATTAATAATACTATGATAATTCTGATCCATTGCTGCTCTCTGATTTTCTTAAGTCCTCCAAATGTACTACAAAAGTAATGTGACAGTATTATGATCACAGCTCAGAGAGTGATTGTGACAGGATTGTAAAGTGTAGTCACAGTCAGACGTGAACAATATATTTCCGGTTGAAAAATATATTTTGTATTTCATTAAACAAAAATTTCTGTACTTATTTAAAACTTAATTGCACATGAATTTACTCAGCTTGATTTTCCAGTTAGTCCTGTTAGCCCAAACAACTCAGTAACTCAACAAACACTGGCATTGCAAGCCTTGTATTAGCTAGTGTTCATCGGTTGCTGCTGTCTCTTCTTATGCTGGTGATGATCCCTATGCATGTACGTTACCCATAATGTAAGATACTCAGATAGGGTTGCAGTTATTCTGTCGAATCTCTGCCTGGTGCCATGGTGCAGTGAACGCTGTTACTGCATAAAGCTGAACTATAAGCATGTATGGTGTAGTGGTAAGGAGCAGGGCTCACAGTGAAAAGTTGCGGGTTCAATTCCCCGCTGGAGCACTGCTGCTGTACCCTTGGGCATGGTACTTTACCTATAATTGCCTCAGTAAATATCTAGCGTGGACGTGGACAACATGAAAAAAACTGTAACCTGTGTAAATCACTCTAGATAAGAGCATCAGTTAAATGACAATACTGTAATGTACTTACTCAGAACACCATAATACAGGTGGTCTTTTTAAGGCAGTGGGCCACAGAGGTGAGGGAGTGGGCACTTGAGTGGGAGAGCCAGGCAGAAGCAGACGCACACAGATCCACCTTCGCCTCCTCTGGGCCTCAGGCAGACCTCCGCATTGATCTGGGGCAGCCACAGTGAATCACCGAGTCTCCGCTGGAGGGGGAGCGTGCCTGGACCCCGCTCAGCCTCTACCGCCACACCCCGTCTGCCCAATCTGAATCAATTCCAAGATGTGTCCCGTCAGCAGAACAGGAGCGCGTAGGTGGGCATTACTTCATGGCCAATTTCACTCTGATATGAGGAAGTGGTTTTCCTTCCACGCGGAGAGTTATAAATGTATTGAATAGCTTACCGGGATTTGTAACGGAAGGAGAGACGCCTAGAGAGGTCAACACCAGTCCTCGCAGCGCTGGATGTAGTCTGGACTGCAGGTGGATTGACAGGCCCCGATGGGCTGAATGGCCTGCTCTTTTCGTTAAACGCGCTATGCTGAGTGAGAGCTGGCTGAAGCCGAGACGGCTGCTTGCAGGGTGAAATGAGAGTGCTTTTGTGATGAACTGGCCCCTCTCTTTGCAGACCCGCGCCGGTGTGTGCCGCTAAGTGCTCCTCCTGGAAGGTCTCTCTGCGGTTTCCCTGAGCTTTACGGCCCTCTGGATGCAGCCAGTGTCTTGGCTCCTGTGCCGCTCGGCCTCCCTCTCCTTTTTACAGGACTGTGAACTAGCTTTTATTTAGTGCTCTCGGCTAGCGAAGGAGCTTTTTATGTCGTCTCCAGAAGGATACAGTTCGTTTAATGATGCTGGGGCTGAGGTACGGTGATTTGGAGGGGGAGCGTGGTGCAGTGTTTGGGGCAGAGATGGCACATCTCTGTGATCACATTGCTTGAGTACGAAGCAGGGAATCTGAGAATGCTGTTTTTTGGGGGGAGGGGGTTGAAGTGAGCATCCAGCCCCTCCCTCTCTGCACTGAAGGATGACATTCTGCTGGTGACCCTCTCTGCCTGTTCACAGAGCTCCTGGTAGAGCGCAGTCTCTGCCTGTTTAACACACAGCTCCAGTTAAAACACAGTCTCTGCCCGTTTAGCACAGAGCTCCTGGTAGAGCACAGTCTCTGCCTGTTTAGCACAGAGCCCCTGGTATGACGGCTGCTCTGCCTGACATCTGTTTAACACGGTTGTGCGGAGCTGGAGTTGAGAGGGCAAGCAGGGGAATTATCTTTGATGAGAACCCGCTGCTGGTGCTGCACACGCCAGCGCTGTTTACTAAGCGTGTCAGCTGCTCAACTCCCTCCGCTCGGTGCTGTCTGGATCCTGTTAAACTGGGATTTGTATTCATCTCATGGAAAAGAGCTTTAGCCTTTTCCTCCCTTCTTAATGGTACCAAAAAAAAAAGAGAAAAAACGTCTCCTGGCCCACACCTTCAAAGCCTGCAGCATCATGGAAATTTGGCTGTTGTCTCCATGCTTGTGGTGATGTCGACTACAGTTTAGAATCATTACAGCCCTCTCTTGCAATAAGAGTTTTTTTTTGTGTCCCTCTGCAGGCAGGCTTCTGAGTTTTCTGACATGTGCCTGGATTTTACAGATCCTGATCAATGACTCTGGCCTCCTTCCTTCAAAACAACAACAAAGCATGAAAAATACTTCTCTTTTCCCACTCGATGTTAGACAATAAATAGCTTTTATATGTATCTTTTTCTCTCTGGCTATCTCTTGCTCTGTCCCACTCTCTCTTTCTTCCCCTCTATCTCTCCCCCTCTCCCTGTCTCTTTCTCTCCCTTTTTTTCCTCCCTTCCTCTCTCTTTCCATCTCTCTCCATCACTCCCTCTCTCCCTCCCTCTCTCTCTCTCTCTCTCTCTCTCTCTCACTCTCTTTCCCTCCCTCTCTCCCTCTCTCTCTCTCTCTCTCTCCCTCTCTCCCTCCCTCTCTCTCTCTCTCTCTCTCTCTCTCTCTCTCACTCTCTTTCCCTCCCTCTCTCCCTCTCTCTCTCCCCCCCCTCTCTCTCTCTCTCGCCCTCTCTCCCTCCCTCTCTCTCTCTCTCTCTCTCTCTCTCTCTCTCTCTCTCTCTCTCTCTCACTCTCTTTCCTTCCCTCTCTCCCTCTCTCTCTCTCTCTCTCTCTCTCCCCCCCCCCCCTCTCTCTCTCTCTCTCTCTCTCTCTCTCTCTCTCCCCCCCCCCCCCCTCCCTCTCCCTCTCCCACTCCCTCTCTTTCTTTCCCCATACATAGTGCTACACACATTATCTCTGTATGTGTCAGGCAGTTACAGTGCAAGTACATACTGTCCCAGCAGCGCTGGCAGTTATTCACAGCCAGGCGGAGGTGGAAATTGCATCATCGCCGCATTTGTGTTCATTTATCTGGCAGCGTTCGGAGCAGGACGGCAGGAAACACCCCTCTTTTGACTGCTCCCAGTGCAGTGACTGCACACCCTCCTTCCAATGCCCCGGCTGGCCTTTATATGGAAGTCTGTCTCTGGGGCCAGAGCGTGGCTGTCCGGTCTTTAATTTGTAAGCGTGTGACTGTTAGCTGCATCTGTCTGAGTGCTCTCTCATCCCGACAACAAGCAAAGCTCAGGGCCTAAAGGCACTCTGGTTTATCCGTTTGTTTTATTTCCTTTTCCCAGCGCTTAGCAGATGCAAGTGCAATCATGACATCGATTTATATGGTATATATGGTAGTTGTACTTTGTCAGTGGCACCCATAGCAAGCAGGTGTCTCAGAGTTAGCCGTCTCAGGATATCCCCTGCTGCGGTTTACTGATGGAAGAGTATAGCCTGTTTTATTAATAAATTATTGACTTACCATTAATTATTTATTTTCTCAAGGCATCTCCTTATGAATAATAAAGCAAAATATAGTATATGGTCTCACTTTATTAACCGATAGTATAATGCTGTGTTTCATATTTCATAACATGTAAATGTGTTGAAAACAAGATGCAGTAACTTACACTTGTGTACGCATATCTTGTATCATTGTGGACATGTATTTCACCTGTAGAACGGGCTGATTGGAAATTTCTGTGATTCAAAGTACTGCTGTTGACCTAAAGGCGGTCTTCTTCTTCTGCACATTGTGTTGAGATCTGGCAGACATTGGCTGAAGTGGAGGATTTCAATTTGTCCACCATTAAAAACCATATCAAGGGGGAGACTTCCTCAACAAGTTATGCAGAGAAGACTTCTGTGAATTTTTCTCTCTCTCTGTATGTGTTTAGCAGTAACCCACACCAGGATAAGGAGATTATATATGATCATTCCTATAGATACGTTCAGATCCAGTCTGGAACAGGTCACTGTGGTTTTATGTTTTGCTGATGGTGGTTTTCATATTTCCTACCTTATGGTGTTCTTGCTTTTCGTTTGATAGTGATATTATAATTATAATTATTGTAATTATCAGATTTTCAAAGAGTTTACAGTCATTTAAACCAAATCATTAATCTCCCTACAGATATGTTGGCAGGGTTGTGTTTTGTTAAGTAGTTGCTTAGAAATAAGACCTTGTGTTTTATCTAACTGGTCAGGCTGGAGGACACTTTGCTACACTTTATAAACAGTGGGATTAGTTAATAGACACTTGGCCAGAGGATGTGCAACACCTGCCTTTCTTTAAACCTTCTCCAAAGCCATGTTATGGATATCTCACTCATCAATCACACTACCTGGCTAACAGAACAAAACCGGCTTTCACACAACTGGACAGAGATCATATGAAGATGCGGCTGTGATTGTAGGTTTTTTTTGTTGGTTTTAACAGTGTCCGCTAATTAAACCAGTAATGTAGTTATAGCAGAGTAATGGAGTGGAATGGAATGGTATTCATTATCTCTAAGGGTCCCATGATTATCAGCTGAAGGCAGTGTTGGGGAAACGTTTATGGCCTCAGGCTAACGTTAGCTCTGTGCCTGAAATATTCAGAGGTCTCTGTGTAATTGTCATTTTTTTAAACTCCTTTGAGATGCTTTCCTGGTTCATTATCTCTGTTAAAAAGCCCAGATAAGCCTTAGTAATTTCATTTGAAAATGGGAAAAGGGGGAAAGCAGCAGTGTGAAAAGGCATTGGAAGGAGGATGCCCGTCCTGTGGGGTGCGCAGTTAAGCGTGTACCATCAGCAGCTTGACTCCTGCAACAGGACAGAAATAAATAACAGCAGACCTATAGGGTAAAGGACCGGACAGTGAGGCTCTGTAGTAATAGGTGAAGACATAAATTAACAGCTTCAGGGGTACATTGTCCATAAAACCAAAATTGCTGTGTATAATTTGAAAAATATACACCGCAATACTGCAGGCCAACTCATTGACATTGAAGAAGATAACTGGTAATAATTAATTTAAAAGTGCAGTTTAAGTATTGCCAGAAAACCAGGCAAAGACTGCAGGTAATTGAATTTATGTTAACATTAAGGTGTGTGTGTGTGTGTGTGTGTGTGTGTGTGTGTGTGTGTGTGTGTGTGTGTGTGTGTGTGTGTGTGTGTGTGTGTGTGTGCGCGCGAGTGTGTGTGTGTGCGCGCGCATGCATGTGTTTGTTATATTGAGTTTAGTACCATGCATGTGTTTGTGTTATATTGAGTTTAGTACCTTGTGTTTACACATTTAACATCTTGTTGCTTTGACCTTCTAGTGGTCAAAGGTCATGCTATATAATGAAAGAAAACAAACCAGTGTGCAGTTTTAAGAATATGTGCAATATGTGCCTTTGTAGAGAAAATCAAAGTTGATACATGAGAAATTTGTTTTAAATCACCAATAACAGAAGAATTCACCAGTGCAATTTTATATGCCGTGTTGATACTGTCATGGGTGATGTATTGAGATTATCCAACATACAAGAATTAGTTTTTAGGAGAATGACAGGGCCTTTGGATTTTTTTCACCCTGTTTCATACTTTTGGGCCAAAATATCTAAAAAAAGTACCAAAAATCAAAAACCAGCTTAACTGCAAATCCAAAACAAGGTCTGTGAAAGTTGGTCCACGGAACAATTGTGCAATATTTACATACAATGTTTGAAGTGGAGCTGCTAAATGAGGACAGATGAGTCATGAAATATAGATGAAGGATAGCCATAATGGTGAAAGGTTGTGAGCCCCTCACCTGGTAACGAAAAAAGACTGTCCTCCAAAGTGTTGTTAGTGAAATAGCACTAAACACCAAATTAATATTTTAAAATATCACAGAGTGGAGTGGAGAGTTTAAAATATACAATACTTGGACAGAACAAACCGCCTTTCTCTGTGGCAGTGTCCAAACGTGGTCCATAAGCTTAATGGTATTGGTACTTATGCAAAAGTGATCCTCTAGAGGAATGTGCAATATTTATGATCGGAGAATTCAGCACCTTGGACAGTGCACAGGCTCCTGCTCAGAGGGCAGTTGCTGAGTTGTGCTGGCCTTGGGATGAAACAGAATCGCCCCACGCAGGACTCATTTCAAGCCGCAAAGATCCCATATGGTGTCACTGATGTAAACATTACGGCACCGTAATCATTTCTCACAATGGCACAATGCAGTGCCTCTGTAGGTTTTCTGTGAATAAACGCGTGCGCATAAATGACCTATGCATGTGTGTAGCGAAGTCCCATCATAGCCGTATTCCTGGCGTATGTCATTTGCATTTCTATTGTAAACTGAACAATTCGAATGTGCATGTTCTTCGTGTGTATCAGCTGGCTGTTCCAGACCTGTAAGGGCCTATATTGTCTTCACTTCATTTAAGGTTAAAGGTTAAGGCTGCCCTTTGGTAATCCTATGGAGCAACACTCATTCACCGCTGGCTAACACTGTCTAATGCCAGGAATGATACAGGAGCTTATGGAGTTTTAAGAGGATATTAAGGATGAGGCAGGCTAATCATTATCGAGGATTAGCCATGAAGCCGTGCTGCTCTCTGTACCTCC
>NC_050597.1:3305000-3327500 GCF_013368585.1 Megalops cyprinoides | reverse complement strand
GACAGTCACTGAGGTTCTCTTTAGTGTGAGAAACACAACTCCAGTCTGTGGCTTAGCACTTTACTCTGAAGAGCAATTTTACTAACCCCCTGTCATAAATGCAGGCACACAGACACACACACACACACACACACACACACACACACACGCAGCAAAGAGGAGGGTGTGAAGGAGAGGCCAGAAAAGACAGAGATGATGGAGAACAACAGAACATATTCAAGTGCTATTTCCAGGCCTAAAATAGCACTGGAGCTGCACATGAATAATCACACGGACTCTCCGTACCCCAGGCTAGCATTTAACTGTGTGTGTGTGTGTGTGTGTGTGTGTGTGTGTGTGTCTTTGGGTGAGGGTTCAGCCATCTGTCCCTGTGTCAGAATAAACCATCCTGCCTCCCATATCAGCAGCTCAGAAGCGTTTGCTGTGGGGTTGGAGTGGTGGGCCTGGTGGGGTCTCGTTACCGTCAGTGCCTTTGTTAAACAGTACCTGTCTGTTGCGGGCTCCTCGCCACTGCTCTGTGCCGCGTTCGCCGGGTCTTGTTGGAATTAACACTGTGGGTTATCAGAGAGAACATGACTGGGCTCAGTGAGAGGAAGAGCGCGGTGTTTCTGACTGGCAATGGCAGGAACGGCGGCGCACCTCGTTTGGAGACTTGGAGTGAGAGCGTGTGTACTGTGGGCTGCGTCACCCAGCTGTGCAGCTGCAGTGCTCAATTACCAAATAAGAGACGAGCAAAGCAGCCACAGCACTGCCCACAAGCCTCTGTTCAATTCTTAACTATTTCTGTATTTGTGTGTGAAATCCACCCAACCATTTCCACAGACATTTTACCCTTGATGCGTGTTCTTCTTGAGTCTAAAGGAGCTGGAGTTGTGAATGGCACACCAGTTCGTCGAATCGTGGCGTTTGCTTTGGAGAGCCAGGTCTTTTGATTGGCTGAGACCAGCTGGTGATTGACAGCACAGTGTGTGAGGTTCATGCAGCTTGCCACTCCCGTCACAGCTGAGAGGTCAGGTGCCATGGAGCCATGAACATCATAAGCCATGCAGGTGTCCAACAGAGACTGACATCATGTTGTATTTTTCCGAGTGTCTTAAATGTCTTCCACTCTGTCTGTGATGTAATCGTTAAGCTGACCTGATGCCATCTTGTGGGCAGCTTAATTGGCTGTAGCAGCATCATTAGCTTTTGGTTGCATTTGAGTCAACGGCATAAAGAAGCAGTACCAACGTCGATCACTGTTTTGATGGTATTCCTTCTTTTCTTTGTGAGAAATCTTTAAAGCAATGCATTGGGGAGTCATATCTTACATTGCCAAAGTGTTAGTGTTGGGTTCTGTTCAGACTCCAGGGTTTGAACTTGATACTCAGTTTTTTTTTTGTATGATGAATGGCAAAGGCCCAAGCGTGTAAAGAGAGGGCTGTGTGACTGTCCTCAGTGCTTTGTGCTCAGGGTCTGTGCTTTGCTTTTGTCTTGCAGCTTCATCCTGGTGTTTGGCTGCCTGGTTCTGTCCGTCTTCTCCACCATACCTGACCACCAGCATCTCTCCTCCCACTGTCTCTTCATCCTGGTAAGACCCCACAGGAAGTGTCCCTCCAAAGCAGGAAACGCGAGGGACAAACCAATGACACATCGCTCGCACTCCAGCCTTCCTGCACAGGAGGGTTAGGGTGCAACACCTGGCCTCTGGACCAGCATCAAGAGGCTGTCTTATGCAGCGACTGTCTAAGACAGCCTGTTGGAGCTGGTCCAGTTTTTAACTTTTCAGGATAGAACTGCCAATTACCTTTTCTATTTTTGATCCCTGAGTGTGGGTAAGAGGCATAATTGCTCATTTGTAGGAGAAGTAGTTATGTCAAAAACAACAGCACACATGTCTTCGGCTCCCTTGAAAGGTAACAGTATTTTGAAAATGAAAAAAATGACATCAGGCCGATATGCTGCATTAGTTATGAGCTTTGCATTTGGTAATCCCGTGTGATTATTCTAAATGTGTGACATTTGTTGTGCATGAATCACAATTGATTTGTCCTTAAGTAACTTAGTGTCCAAGGCAGCAGTGTAGCAAAGCAAAACCTACTATGAATGTGCAGTAATTTCATGTCATTAATTCTGAACTCCTTTTAAAAGGTGATGGCTGTGGCCAGCATTAGAGGAGCTAGATTAGCTACATGAATGCCGTGTCAAGCCTCCTCAAAAACTTAATAGGAAGGTTTTTTAATATTCTGCCCTTTTTTGTTACATAATTAAAAATATGTAAATTTAAAGAAGCATTGCATGCATTTATGGCTTTCCTTTTGAGGTGAAATATTTCACAAAATAGCGCCAAGTATTGAACACCTTAAAGTTCCTTCATGTCCAGTTTAAATTGGACCATGGAAGCCAGGCTTCCCACTGACAGCTATTAGAAAAATTAATTTCAGGTGAAGTCAATGAGATACTTTGTCTTGCTCTGATTGGAAGACGACATGATGATGGCAGTTTAGCCCCGCCCAGAAGCCCGGCTTCATATCTACTTGTTCAGAGCCCATCCTGAAGTGGCGTTAACACGGGACTTCATTATGACCAATGGATAGTAGCCCAAGTTCAGACGTTTTCGAGACAACCAGTCATATTTTTTGATGAATACTAGCTACCTCTGTCACTTAAGTAGACTTGTAAAAATGTATTTATTTATTATTAAAAGTAACCTAACTGCAGACACCGCTTACTACTAGCTAGCTGCCTGTTTTGGCTCGCAGACTGACAACAGTTAACAAATGGCATACATGGTTGAAAGTGGAGACCATCATGGATTGAATATTACATGACTTTTGAATGTTCTAGTTAAAAAGAGAAAAAATCACATTACATGTGAGTATAAACCAAAATTTGCTGTTTATTTCATTCAAAGGTCAGAGTGTAGAAAATGGCTTTTGCAGTCCCTCTGGTGTAAGGAGGTAGTGTGGTTTACTGGTAGCGTTGTCTCCAGCATGTACTGCTAGCTCCTGACATGGTCAAGAAAAGGATTTGATGATCTCTGTAATTTTGACAGAGCTTGTAAAAGGCACGAGAAATCAAAAGAGAGTGTCAGTGGTAGTGCACGATTAAATCAACTGGGCAGAATACGGGCTGAGCGTTCAGTAGATGAAGGCACTCATGTCCAAGCAGAAGAGCATCACAAAACGATGAGTAAAAGTAGGGCAGTTCTGAAACATTTGATCGATGCGTCTTCCTTAGCGGTGAGACAGGAATAGGCTCTTAGAAGGTGCGATGAGGGCAGAGATTCTGACAATAAGGCCAACTGCAAGGAGTTAGTCAAACTAATTGCCCGGAATAATGAAGTTCTGGCTGAGCATTTTGAATCTACTGTGTTTTCCAGTAGGTCGGAAATTACTACGGTGCTACGGAGGCCAAAGTCTTTGCAGCTTCCTTTTGCATGGCGGACAGATGAAACTCTTGAAACTGCCTGTCATGCACAGCTTTCTCTTACCCTACGTTATACAGATGTTACGGGAATCATTCAAGAACATGTTGTTTTTTGATGTTTCAGACAGCCGCGATTCATTGCCTTTACTTTTGTGGATGACACACACACACCTCCTCAGGTTTGCAGCCCACGAGACACCACTGGAAGGCACCTGTCTGTACACATGTGTCAGGGAGCACAGGCTAGGACTCAATCGCAGACCCAAAAGAGCGAGGGTTTCCGGGCAGATTAATGATAACACACGGCAGATCGAAAAACCAGTACACAGGCAGGGTCAAAACCAGAGAGGCAGTCCAAGGGAAAATCCAGAAACGGGAAAGTCAGAACAGGCAGGGTCGGTAAACGGGCAGGCACAATCGGGTGAACAAAACAAAGCGGCAGGCAAAAAACGGATCAAAAACAGGCAGGTCGAAATCGGCAAACAGCAAAAGACGATAAACGGCGGGGACGAACCAGAGAGAAACTACTGCTACGAACTAGCTACGACTGCACAACAAACAGGGTATATAAAGGGACAGTCTGATGAGGGGATGAGATGCAGGTGTGCAGGTAATCAGGCGGAGACAGGGCGGAGAGCAGGGCAGGGCAGAAACACAAGGGAAAAAAAAAACAAAAGCACAAGGGCTAGGGGGCGGGAGCACTGACAACATGGCTGGAACACAGATCAGTCCATCAGAGCCCCTGCTTATAAGGCTGCCTTCTGCATAGGTGTCTGTTCTTCCTCAGCCTTGGACCTTTGACATAGTGGAGGCCCGGCCATTTGTCTGTTAGCGGGGTGAATGAGAGGGCCCCCATCCTTTCACAGGTTCCCTTGCTGAGCTGAAAACAGTGCTGTCCATCATCACCCTCATCGAAGGGAAACCCGACCCCTAGAAGGGCCCTTAGGAGCACATGAGCTACGCAAACATGGTTCCCCTGGCTTCATGGAGGCCTCTCTTTCCTCTGTACCTCGATCAGGGCTGAACACATGCGTGTGGAGGGCAGAGGGCAGGGCGGCACTCTGACTGACATCCAGAACAAACAAAGCCACATCAACCCCTGCCTGCAGGACGCAGCATGCATACGCACAGGGTGTGGTGAGGAGCACAGGGATGCGTGTTGAGATCGACAGAGAGCCTCAACCACCCGCCATGAGATCTGCTAGCACTGCCTCCTGCTGTTCTCCATCTCACTAATAAAATAAACTCCATGCAGAAACACACAGGTATTATTATCCTTAGAGGGTCATGGGTTACTGTGATGTAAGAGTGTAACCGTATCAAAATAAGAGTCAGTAATAAAAGACACGCATTAACATAATGGGGTCCATCCATGAACAGTCAGTGTGATGCTAAACCTGCCTTAAACACAGATACAAAAGCTAAGAGATGCAAAGTATATATAAGGAGTCAAGTGTATATTTGCAGTCAACACCAACCAAAAGCCCCTCTTACATGTCATAGCTACTGAAAAGGTTAGATGCCAGGCAGTTGGCATTGTATACCCCAATATGTCATGAGTTATTGCCATCTGCAAATGTTAAAGCCAGTTATCTGCATTGAGTGGTGACTGAAATCGGGAAATATCTACTCATAATTTCCATAAAGCAACGAAAACACAAGGTAAAGCATAAGGTTGCTAGCTATCTTAAGACAGTAAGTACTATTGAAAAACAATTTATTCCACTCTACTTTTATTTATTATCATCAGACTAGTGCATTGAGTGCTCTCAATTCTCTTACCGTCAGGGTTATGAATCTTCCTTATCTCTTGGTATTTATTAATAATACCAGGAACAGTGTATCGTGTGCTCTTGTTTAAAGGCTTGGAGTAAGAGGAAACAAATTTGAGGTGAATATGGAATGTTGAATATGAAGTACTGTATCTCTGAGTATCTGTTTCAGTAGTGTTTTTCTTTTTATTTCATACACAACATTTTTCAGTGATTTCTGCAAACATTAAATTTGCACTATTGTCTAACGATTGCCTAAATCTGTTAGGGTTAAGGACAAAGCACGAATTAAATTGAACGGACACTTTATTCTCCCAGCGCCACTAACTAGACACCTGCCACAGATCTCTGACACGCATTCCTCACTCATGTCACCGGCACTGAGCAGGTACCCTACCCATCATGCATCTGCCCTGAAGCGGCATTACAGTGCTCTCTCAGGCCTGCGGGCGGGTAGCGCAGAGAATGCTGACTTTGTGGAACCAAAGGATAAATGCGCACGGCACAGTGGGAATGGCAGCGATATGCAGGATACAAGTTCATTTCTCCTCCACAAAAAAGCACTGTCAGCCAAAGCTGTCGCTTTGTCAGAGGCTGCAATCTGGAAGAAGCAGCCAATGTGAATTCAATTGGGGCTGAACTCAGAGTGAAATTAGAGGACCTTTGCATGGCAGTGATTAATAAAGACCCTGTTAATTATGTTAACTAGGTCATGTAATTACCTCCCTGCTGTTTGTTGCAAATTGGGTAGAGGAGTAGTGGCTTTAAAAGTGCATACTCAGATGTTAATGGTTAGCTTTCCTCATAAGTCAAAAAGCACATTATCAAAAGGACAGCGTAGAGGCAGAGAAAAGATTTGTGCAGAATGCCGTTTTCCGCTCGACCGTCTTATCTCCGCTAACTTCGTTTCGGTCTGGGGTGATGGCGACCTTCTTTAATGCCCTCAATCTCAAAAGCATTTCCATAATATGACAGCTGTGTGATTTAATACGTTTTATTACGCAGCTGTTGTTTTTGTTTTTGCAGTTTAGCGTTGGGGGAGCCACGGCGGGGGGTGGAGGGGTTTCTCAGAATTTTTTTCAGCAATATTGTCACCCTGGGGAGGGAGGGAAAATTAGTGTTTGCCACATAGTGGGAATGGGAGAATCGCTTTAACAGCTATTGCTGTAATTACAGTTTCATCAGCAAGTCTCCACCCAACATGAAACACTGTGAGGGAGATTAAATTTACTGCTTTTAGGAAGTGGTTTAAATCCTGTTGGTTTTGCAGTAAATAATAATGTTCGCCGCATTGAGAGTGTAAAGCATTCTTGAAATTAATTGCCTCAGCTGGTTTTCATGAATATCTGTAAATTACAGGTTCTGCGCTTTGTGTTATGTAACAGAACCACTATTGCTTTCCTTGGTCTGTAATTGAAGGCTATGTTATTGTGTTATTTGCTTAGTGAGCACACACAGGCGTGTGTGTGTGTGTGTGTGCATATGCGTGTTGTGTCAATGGATTCATACAAAAACATGTGCTCTCAAAGATTTCCTTGGGAAGGACTAATTGTATTGGCTCTCAGTGTAAAATCCCTGGCAATGGGTCACTTAGAGATTGATAATACTTATTAATTGACCATTCACTGGAATCATAAATCGAAAGTAATTCCTTTAGTAAAAGCTACATGACTGCTGTATGATCAGTGGCTCATAAATGTTTCTTCTGAGAGCATCATATGTGGAAAGGTAAGTAGGAGTCATGTAGAAGTTAATGTGATCACAGTCAATGCTTTCTTAATGTATTACTAATGCTTTGTAACCAAGACCTATGATAGTACTGCCAGAGTGCGTAAATTAATGTAACACGTACTAGATTGGTAATTAATTGTGATACCAGACGAGGAGATCATTTTTATCATAACTGTGAGAAAATTGTGTTTTATTTTAGCAAAGCAGGAGAATTATCATGAAACTATACACATGGCACTGCACTTTGAATATTAATTTTTCATTATTTTCTCAGCACAGCTTTGGGCAGTTTTGGACTAGTGTTGCACATGATATGTATAACACAGAAATATGTATATATCCACTCTGATCGCTTTGCATGCACATTAATTTTACTGCTGTAAAACTATGAAGTAAATGTTTTTTTTTTCCATTTCCAGTTACGAATATGGATGAATATGGATTTAAAATGAACACAGTCCTTATCATACAGCACCAGAAGAGGCTACAGGACACTGCCTTGAAAAAAAGCAATTCAGATGAAATGGCTAGTGTGATTTGTTGACCGTTTTGTTGTGCTTCCTGTTTCTTGTGCCCTCCTCTTCCTGTTTCCTGCAGGAGTTTGTGATGATCGTGGTGTTCGGGTTGGAGTACATCATCCGCATCTGGTCTGCGGGCTGCTGCTGCCGCTACCGAGGATGGCAGGGCCGGCTGCGATTCGCCAGGAAGCCCTTCTGTGTCATAGGTGAGGACAGCGCGTGTGACGCAGGGCTCTGATTGGTTGTCTTGGTCCCTATACTGCAGTGAGGTAGCTCTCGGGTCTAATCTCAGGTGATGGGTGTCACTAAATCAGATTCTGCACATGTGAGGAAATCATACCCAGGCCTCTTACTGCAAAGGTATGCACAAACAGCGGCAAGACTCAAAGAAAACTGCATACATGCTATAACTGTTATGCAGCAGCACATTGCAGACTTTGGCCACACAGCTGCGCAGTGACAGAGAGTCTCCTGCTCTTTGATTGGTCGTAATCGCTGTGTTCTCCAATGTCTCCCTCACCCAGGCGGCCCAGTGAGGGTGCAGCTTGTGCAGGGTGATAATGAGGATGGATTAACACCACAGTCCCACCCTCACAAGGCCAATGCCCATTCCCAAGGCTGATGCCTAGCCCAGGAAAATGAGTCTCTGTTCATTGTGAAACAAGCTCTAATTAGCTGCAAGCACATCACAGTATCACTATGCTGTTAATTACACTGAGCAATTCAATTCTTTTGAAGATTCAAAGATCTACTTTGATATATGTATTTTTTTAAGACATATGATTTTTCATGCACTTAGTACTTTTTTGTACAATTTATCTTACTATTGTTTTTGTTATTATTTAAATTACCTGCAGGAGACATGAGTCTCAGTATTTTTCTTTTTCTCAAGGCTTTTCTGTAAAAGTGAGATTAGATTTTAGATCTTTTATCCCCTCAGCGACTGGAGGCCTGGCCATTTCTCCTGATCAGAATGTGGAGTGGAGTCAGAGTCTCTTGATGGAAAGGCCTGCTGTATAATGTAGGCTTATTGCTTATTGCACAGAGAGACAGTCAGCCCACAGCAAAGTGAAATTACAATGATATTATGAGATTCAATCATTTGTTCCAGAGTTCGCTCTTTTGTTTATTAATACTCCTGTCCATATCAGAACAAAAACAAACTATAAAAGAAAACAAAAACATATTGCACTTTTTTTTCTTCTTGGAAAGTGTTTAAAAGGTTTTAGGTTTTATTTTATTCTTAATAGTATTGCACAGAGCAAAGCTATATTGCTATACAATGCATCTTATTTTGTGACAGAAAGCATAAGGGCCGCATTCATTCACACCCCTGTAATTAGTGTTTAGTAATTCCTTCTCTGGCACGGCCGACACTAGCAGGATGCTTCCTGTAGGGTTTCATGAGGCTCCAGCACTTCTGAGTGTGATTTTTGACCAGTCCCTTGGGCAGAATTGCTCTAGGTCCTTTCGATCTTTTGGGTTTGGGTTTCCTTTGCTTTATTGAATTTGTACCGCAAATGATTGATTGGATTGAGGTCCCCCCCCACTTCCACCCCCCACCCCTGATCCTTGCTGACAGCCCTTGATGGAATGATGCATCATCCTTCTGTCAGGGTTGCCACTGTTCCAGTAGACTCATATTTCTGAATAATAAGCATGAGAATGGGAAGCAGCAGATTCATCTTTTTATGAATTCCCTCATAGCCGTCTCCCAACTTGCGGAGGTCAATGACCTTTTACCTGCAGTCCTCACAGAGCTCCCTGACCTTAACCATGATAATACCTGCTGCATATGAGTCCTCTCTGTGTTGCCTCCTTATACACCACAGGGAAACAGGGAGCCTTTGGATGACGCTGTGTAGTCCCACAAGCTTCCATTAGACTCCCAGTAAGCCAAGCGATGATGTCGACATGCTTTTTCAGATTTAGTTTCAAAGATACATTTTACAGCGTGGGCAGCAGGGTAGCACGGTGGTAAGGAGCAGTTGTAACTGAAAGGTTGCTGGTTCGATTCCCCAGGGGGGGATTGCTGCTGTACCCTGTACTTAACCCATCACAGCCTCAGTACATATCAAGCTGTATAAATGGATAATATTGTAAAAACCTGTAATTGATGTAAGTCACTCTGGATAAGAGTGTCTGCTAAATGGCAATAATGGAATGAAATGTTTTAAAGATAACATAAAATATGCGGCGAACTAAAATATAACTAAAATATGCAACTAATGTAACTATGCAACTATTAAGATAAAAGAACTACATATATAAAAAATTTAGAATGTTTTCGGCATGTACATCTTTTATAGCACGTTCATATGTAGTCAGACTTAAATAAGTATAGGAGGCATTGTATCAAAAAGGCCCCATAAATAAATGCATAAAGATGTTTTGCTCAACAAAACACACAAACAGATTAAAGTAGGTTCAGGTAAGGCCTGTTCATTTCTTTCCTTTTTCATATATTTGAAGGTTAATTTGTGTCCTTGGAGCATATTGTTTATTTAGTAATCTCTTCATAATCCCACCAACCTAAAGCTGCTTACCAGACCCTATAGGACCCTAAAGCATTGCTCTGTTTCAGCTGTTACCACTGTGTAGTAGGGAGACTGTTGTCATAACGACCTCTGGCCTTGCATGAAGTCCCGTGCATGGATGGTGCAGGGATGTTTGCATAAGTGGTAATCCCATGATGGATGTTAAACGGCGTTTTACTCATATTAAAGTTGCCACTGTGGAGTAGGGGTACGGCGGTGCGTAGGTGCGCGCACAGTGGCAGTGCGTAGGAGCGTAGTGGCAGTGTGCAGACACTTGACAGAGGACTCTGCCACTCTCTGGTACGATGGCACTTTTAGCTCTGAGAGGGAATGCGCGGATGTCGTTAAAGCAGAGGCAGCTGCAGTGTTCCAGTGGCTGGAGGCTTGTTTGTTTGTTTCCTCCTCATGGCTGAGATGCAGGAAGAAGCAGGAATCCCGGGGACCGTCCGCCACCGAGCGGGGTGTGGAGAGGGTCATTGTAACAGGATCGATCGATGTAGGGGCTGATGGGTGATGGGAAAAGGGGTTTTCTGTTCTTTTATCGGTGTTCTGTTCTGGGTCAGTCAGGAACACTGTGTGTGTGTGTGTGTGTGTGTGTGTGTGTGTGTGTGTGTTTGTTTGTGTGTTTGTGTGTGTGTGTGTCTGTGTGTCTGTGTGTGTGTGTGTGTGTGTGTGTGTGTGTGTGTGTATGTGTGTGCTTGTGTATGTGTGTGTGTCTGTGTGTGTGTCTGTGTATGTATATGTGCGTGAGGGAAACATGTCCACATTGCATTGGGGCCACAGCTATTCTCAGCTCACACCTGATGTATACATGATTTCTCATCCCAGCCCCTCAGGGGGAGACCAGGCGTGGATTTAGAGTCAGACACCCTGGAGTTTGTGTGTGAATCAAACGTGTGAGCTGCAGATGACGTGGAATTGATCAGAAGTGTGGATGAGTTGGAAAGCAGTGGACCGTACACTCCGGCCATTAAAGCAATCTGGCGATCCATCAGGTGTCCCCAGCAACACTGAATCATAAATGATGGAAGACTGGAAGCAGTTTCATTTGAGTAACTGAGCAGGTGATTTGTTCAGCAAAGTAATTTAAAAATCATTAGGAATACATACCTGAATACCCTTCAGCCCTCAAGGATTTTAACTTAACGGAACAGCTGGCTTCCATAATTAATGATGATCCTTTTCATGTTCCCAGGCTTGACACTGGGGTAGACCTTTAAAAGACACTGGGCTATTGTGCCTATTGGAATGTAATTTCCCTTTCTCTCAGGTATGCGATAATTCAATTCTCTCTCAAATCCAGGTCCCTTCTGTCCCTTCCTTTTTTTGCTATAAATAAAGCTATATCCACTTCTGCCAGCAGTACGATAATCTGGGCCTGGGGCTCCACCTCAGGTAAAACAGAAGTGTGAAATGTATGTGCACTTAGAGATTAGATCCTTAAACATGAGCATTAAATAAACTTGCTGAGAGGAGAGCACACCCCCCCCCCCCACACACACCCAGCCCCGCCTGGTCCTGAGTGCCCCTAGGCATTAGATGCCGCAAGTCCTGCAACAGCAGCAGGAACGCCAGCATTTCTCCCTCCGTCACCCGGGACGACACCCCCACAGCAGTGAGATGTTTGTCAGCGCACCCTCAAATCCCAGACAGCTCTTGCCTCTGTGCAGTTATTGCTTTCTGTTATGCTGTTTTTTCCATAAATGCAATAATGCTGTTAATGGCAAAAACATGCTTGTCTGATTTGTTTTTCATTCGCTGTCTCTTTTAAACAGCAGCAGCAAGTCGGTCGCCATGCCTAAGTGCATGATTGTTTTTTTTTTTTTCCCCAGGTTTTGGAAAGCGAGGTTTGGTTTTGTGGTTTTGGCAATGGCCGGACGCCTACGCTGTGTTTACAGAGCTGGGTGAGCGTGCGCACGCCTCGCCAAGCCCGGGAGGAGGGTGATTTATGCGGAGAGCGAGAGAAAGAGAGAGAGAGAAAGAGAGGAAGCCCATGGCTGCTTCGCTCGGGCTGCAGAGAGCCGGGCAAACCGGCAGCAGCAAACCGCAGCGGCGAACACTGTACAAATTTACTGGCCGATTTCATTCTGAGGGCTGACGCCTCGCCAGAGCGAACATCTGTCCCCGTGTCTGCAGGCCGAGGCCGAGGGAGAGCCCCAGAGCTGGCCTGGGATCAGCCGAGCACGTCCAGCGCTGCACCTACTGTCACGCTCTCTTTCTTACACTCTCGGCGTAACACTCACTGTCACGCTCTGTCACAAGCGTTGCGCTGCCTGTCACTTTAACGATGTCATACTTACTCTCAGACTCCAACGCTGGTGGTGTTCGTGTAGTAGTTACCTGCCCTCTGTCACACCTCCGCACTGGCTTGTGTAATATTAACGATGTTGAACACTACCTACCCTGCTTATGTCTGCCCATTGAGACTCACAGGAACAGTGCATCTGCAGCTGCTGGCGACAATGACCTGTGGAAACTGTTCCATGTGCAGTAATTCTTTTTAATGCAGCGTATTCACCAATAACATTTTTGTCAGTGATTTCAGCCATAGACGACCAAGATAAATAACCAGCTCTGCAGATCATTTAGACACTATTAGACAGTAAAGTGAGCAATTTATGTATGCTGAGACCAGGTGAATGAACCATAAAAACCACGCTCTGGATGTTGAAGGTCTGAAGAGGCGATTAAGAAATTGTCCATTTTACAAAAGCGCAGCATGCCGAAAATGACTCTGGATGAAAGCTATATGCCCATTCCTCTCAAGGTCAGCAGCCATAAAGACTACATTTTGTTGTACAGATTATTGCATGTAAAAAAAAAACACCCTTTGCAAAATTACCCGTTGGTGCTTGACCAGGTGTCCTCTGTAACCCTATTTTTTTAACAATCTTTTCTGCATGTTCTTGGTTATTGAATGGGTCTGATTTTGCACACTGCATTGGGTTTGGAGTGTGAGACAGAGTCAGATCAGCTCTCCAGAAGTCTCATATCAGGGAATACATGCAAGAGGCCAACTGGCCCCCCCCCCTTCAAAGGCCTGATCAGATCTCCAGCTCAAACTGACGCTAGGACTGATGCCATCCTGTTTTCCCAAAGACCACCCCAAGCGTCTGAGCTGCCGCTGCCAGGACAGCTGTCCTTCCAGGCAAGGCGTGTTTGTTTTTCCTGGTTTGGAGTCGTCTGCTGTGACTCTCTAACCATTTTACTGCAGCTACGGCACCCCCGTGGAGCGGGGGCGCAGCGAGGCGTTTCTCTTTAACCAAATAAAATAAAAAACAAAGTAAAGGAACAAAAGAACACAGTATGTTTTATCCCTAAAGAAAATAACAACGGTGGTTTAGAATTTCGCCTTGTCCAAATGAAAAGGGAGATGAAATTTGATCGGTGCGATTAGAAAGAAGATACCATCCTACCCTAGGAATAACAGAGAGGCTTCGTGTTGTTTGTAGTTTTTGAGAATTTGATATTATTTTTTCAGAGGAGCCAGGTCCATGTGAACTTTCCCTGTCCTCTTTGTGGAGGCAGGGAGAGCGCTGAAAGCAGTGTGAGCGCTGAAAGCAGTGTGAGGCCTCTTCTGCTGTCTCCCACCAGCAGCCCGCCTGGTATCACAGTTTTCCATCAGATGAATGTTGCACTTTTGCCTGCGGTAAGAGGAAAAACAGCGAGGAGGAAGAGAAGGAAGGACAGAGTGAATGCGCACTGGGGAAAAGCACCGGGCTTGTTGGGTGTTTGGGTGGTTGGAGGGCTGGAGTGAGGGGTCTCTGTGCAGAAGCATGAGCGTTCCCCCACCGGCCCCTGCAGTGCTGTGGGAGTTTGGCCGTGTGTCACTCAGAGCCCCGCGAGGGAGAGCGTTCCCCGCTGCTCCTCCTCCAGTCCCTCTGCCTCCGGGACAGTAATTGGGCGTCCTGCGGTGAGCCATGTCTTTTCAGAGATGAAAGCCCGTATCAGAAATAAAAGGCCCCATCCTGTATTAATAAAGTTAATTGCTCTGCTCTGTGTTTGATTAGTGCGATCTTTATACCTTCGCCAAAAGGGCAAATTGAGATGTCTTTTCAGTGTGTTACAGTATTCGAAACATGAGAGGATGAGGGTGGGAGTGGTTTGTCAGTGAGGTGCTGATTTGAGCTGGCTAGCTTACTCCCTGGCTGTAGAGATACCATTGACGGCTCTGTCAAGGTGGAGATTTTACCTGCCCCGAGCTCACAGCCGCTGAGTGTGAGTGCAACACGCTGACCCCTGTGCCACAGTGTCTAACCACACCCCCCCCTCCCCCATCCCCCCTCCCATCTCTCCCGCAGATATCATCGTCCTCATTGCCTCGGTTGCCGTGGTTTCAGTGGGCAGCCAGGGCAACATCTTCGCCACGTCGGCCCTGCGCAGCCTGCGGTTTCTGCAGATCCTGCGTATGGTGCGTATGGACCGGCGCGGCGGCACCTGGAAGCTGCTGGGATCGGTGGTGTATGCACACAGCAAGGTACGGCAGCACGCCGACACCGCTCGCTAGCACCGCGCTACATTACAGCACATTACATCACATTACATTACATTACATTGCATTACATTACATTACATTACATTGTTACATTGCATTACAGTACATTACATTACATTACATTGTTACATTGCATTACAGTACATTACATTACATTACATTACTTTACACTGCATTATATTAGTCATTTAACAGACACTCTTATTCAGAGTGACTGCCAGCACAATAGAACAGAAAAGTGTCCATTCAGGTTGAATGAACATCAGTGTCAGACCAGGCTAACAGCACTCCCAGACCAGTGAGTGTGAGGACAACACTATTCGATCACTACCACATGTTAACATGTGCTAACCTGACTAGACAGCCTAGAATCTAAGGGAAGCCAAGTATACACACACATCATACATCACAGTCACTAGATCACAGAATCCAAAACACATTGCGATAATACACATGAAATAAACAGCAAGTAACACATGTAATACAAGTAGCAGGTGTACCACTGCGCTCTGTCCTCCGGTCTTGTCTCTAATGATAATATCCAGTGGTCGATAATGTGGGCCCCGTATGCTAAAGCAGGTTGTGTCTCCTACTCCATGCTAGCATCACCATGCTTGCAGAAGTTACCCCAGTGCTGCAGCATTGTGGTGTAGCGGTAAGGAGCAGGGCTTGTAACCAAATGGTTGCAGGTTCTCTTCTCTCTTATGACACTTGGCTGTTTTACCCTTTGCAAGGTACTAAACCCAGAATTGCCTTAGTGAATATTTAGCTGTATAAATGGATAACATGTTAAAATGTAGCCTGTGTAAGTCACTCTGGAAAAGAGCTACTGCCAAGTGACAGTAATGTAATGTAGTGATGCCCCAGTGTTAAGGTCAGAGAGTTGAGTTTGGGGTCCAGCGTCCTTTATTGCTCCCTGGTTAAAGCCTTGCTGAGCTCTAGTTCTTAATCTCAGTAGTTTTTTGTGCTCCCTCACGACCAGAGCTCATCCGCCTGGGTTTTCTCGGTAGGTGTGTGAGGGCCTCTCTGGCAGACCTGCTCTGTGACCGCGGTCCCTGTCTCTGCACTAATCCTCCTCTCTACTCCCAGGGATTAGACCCCAGGGGCCAGGGAAAACAAACCCTAAATCCTCATCATCTTGCAGTTTAGTCCTCCCGAGCTTTTTCCCAGGGGTACCTGTGCTGGGGGCCAGGGAGGGGCCGGGCCAGGTGGCCCAATCGGAAGCTGGCGTCGGCGTGCAGGCGGGCAAAGGTGGCCGTGACCCTCGCGTGACTCGGGAGCTGCGGACGGGCCGTGATGAGAGCTCCGTGGTGCGGCCAAACCACACGCTTCCTCCCTGTCCAATTAGCCGCCATTAGTGGAAACACTGTGGGATGCGGCTCAAGATTATATCATTATGGTCTGCACACCATGCCCAGCAACCGTGCGCTTCATAAATGATGCTTTTGGACGCCTCTGTCCCTCTCGTGATCCGCTCCTTCCTGTCCCATCCTCTTTGTTTTGCTGCTTCTGTCGAGGATCGTTATTGTTATGATCATTGTAATTGCAGTTGCCATGACAGTAATTCCATGCTCTCACTCTGTGTCCCGGGCTTTCAGGAGCTGGTCACCGCCTGGTACATTGGATTCCTAGTTCTCATTTTCTCCTCTTTCCTGGTCTACCTTGTGGAGAAGGAGTTCAACAAAGACTTCGCCACGTACGCCGACGCCTTGTGGTGGGGCACGGTGAGTCTCCCCGGACCGGAATGCACCTCTCCCCAAATGACATGGGTCCTCAGATAACACTCGGAGATCTGGCAGGCTCGTGTTTATTTACTTTTACACAGCCAAACATTTGGACAGGGATGCAGCGTTGCATTATCGTTATTCATTTTTTTCCACGCATCATATGCAGAGCTGTACAGTCTGTGCTTGATTCATTCTTCCGGGAAACATAAAAACAAACCCGTCCTCCGCAGTTCAAGAGTCACTGTCATTCCACCGCTCTTCAATATCTCGCTCTTATATATCCGTCCATTATTCTGTATCTGTCTCAATCACGTTCAACCTTTAAGTCTCTTTCTGTTGGTTTTTCTTTTCTCTTACTTGCTCCTTCTCTCTCTCCCTCTCCTTTTCTCTTCTCTATCTTTGATTCCTTCTTCTGTCAGCTAGGGTCTTTAGTTTCCCATGGTTACCTTTCATGTGAAAGGATGGAGTGATAACAATAACTTATTGGGAGTCTTTTTTGCAGTAACTACAGTACCTACTTTCCATTCCCTGGTTAGAGTTTGGCAGGCCATACAGGTTGTGTGTGTGTGTGTGTGTGTGTGTGTGTGTGTCTGTGTGTTCGTGCGTGTGTGCCTGTCTGTGTATGTATATATGCACGTGTGTGTGTGTGTGTGTGTGTGTGTGTGTGTGTGTGTGTGTGTGTGTGTGTGTGCATGAATGTGTACATGCATACATATATATACATACTTCACACATATCACAAAGGAGGCAGATATTGTTCTCAGGCCTGTGTGAAAACGTCAGTTGTACTTTTTTTCGATTGGCCTGCTGAGCCATGTCAATATACCACCTGTTTTTTTTGACCCTCCACAATTAGGAATAACTCTGCATGCAGTGTTTGTGGGTCAGCATTTAAACCACACCTTCTTCTCCTTTTGATTGACAGCAGCTGTCTTTCCCAGACTGGGGAATTATCTGTGCTTTTCCAAGAAGAAAAGATATTTCTAAAGGATATCTGCAGAGATTACTTTTTATTGTCTCCAAAACTGAATCACATGAATCCATGGGCACAGCCAAACGAAAATGTGTTGGATTTGAATTTGGAGCAGTTCCTGTAACCCAAAGGTTGCCGGTTCAATTCCCAGATGCTTTTGAGCACAGTGCCTTACCTGAAGTATTTCAGTAAACATCCATCAGTGTGACTGACATGGTCCGATGGCAAGTCACCGTGGAGAAGGGCATCTTCTTAGCGAACAGACAATGTGATATAATGCAGTGTGGCACAGTGGTCAAGAGCAGGGCTAGTAGCCAAAAGGGCAAGGTGCTTAACCCATAAATGCCTCAGTAAATATTCAGCTGCATGAGTGGATAACATGTAAAATTGTAGCATGTATGTAAATCACTCTGGATAAGAGTGTCTGCTAAATTCCAATGTATGTAATGTACTGAACAAAAAAGCAGTTAAAAAGGAGAGCTTTCAGTAAGACAGTTATATGACTGTCTGTCATTTGCAAATCATTGCTGTCCTGGTACACACACCATGGCCCACTTATGCACTGAGATTGGTGGTCACTGATATTGGGGAGCTTTACAAAGTGAACAGATTGCTCTTCCATGCATTCAGCAACCACTCACTGTCTTATTCCGGGTTGTGCAATACTTCTGGAATAGAATACGGACATGTTTTTCTAAGTAGCTGTCAAGGCACTATGTATAACTAGACAGCTGAAATGGACAGCTACCATCTGACCAAGACAGATGCTCTTGTCAAGAGCGACTTACATAGGTTACAGTTCTACATGGCCATTTGTACAGCTGTTATCCATTTATACAACTGGATATGCACTGAGGCATTTCTGGGTAAAGTATCTTGCCCAAGGGTACAACAGCAGTGCCCCAGCAGGGATTCAAGCTGGCAACCTTCTGGTTACAAGCCCTGGTTACACGTTCACACTGGAAGTAAACCTAACTGCATTTTCTTAAACGTCGGGACACATGGCCTTACGTGACTGCTTCCTTTAATAAATCCAAATAGGCTGATTGTTTGGATAAAGGCGAAGTAGGTACTGTGTCATCATGTAACGAGCAGGTCTTCTGTCACTGATGTCGCTGGTGTTGGTGTCAAAGAGAACGGCTCTTCCCTGTTACACCGGACTGAATGGAGACGCTTATCTGTTTGTCATCATTAAGACAGGAACCGCTATCAGACGCCGTAATCAGAGTGACACGGAATGACGAATTATGGAATTGTTTTCCTCATGCCGTTGCTAGGCTAAATGGGCAAATACCACAGAGAGAATAACTACCGGGGACTGTCTGCCTTAAAGGCTAGAAAAAAAGGGGATGATTGGTCACGGGGGCCAACTGAGCAAAATGAATAAATCAATAATTGTAATTTTCTGTTTCCGCCAACCAAGGCAGAGCCATTAGATATCTGAGTGGAAACCGTTAAAGGTCAGCTGATAGCGTTTCTGGGTCAGTCAAGCGGAAGCGGGAGCTGTGGTGTGAAAGATCACCTCAGAGCTGCCCGGCTGTCCCTGCCAGAGGCCCCCCCCCGCCTCGGTCGGGACAGCGTGGCAGTGGCAGCACCAGAGGAACAGCACCTGTAATGAAATGGATTTGAGAGAGGCCTCCGCAGAGCACCCCTGTGCCAGGAAACTGCATTTAAAGGCCATCTCGTCATCCTAATCTGACGGATCACTCACGCTCACCGCAGCCATAAAATTGACTTTGGCTCTGTCTCTGTTTAAGCATCTCTCCCCGCCTGAAAGAATGTGAACCTCTCCTTTATTAGTGAGGGAAGGGACGAGAGAGAGTCTTGTTTTTTTTTTTTCAGGCACCTGATCACCTCACCTTTTTTTTTCTAAGTCAAAGAGAATTAATCTAATGACTGCACAGTTGTGCCACTGCGGCAAGGCAACCTTTTGGTTACAGCTATTTATAGAGTTTTAATTGAGCAGAGCAGATTTTACCTTGTGCTGAGGGGTCAAACAGGCACTGCGTAGTGTGAGTTCTGTTGGCTCTGATTATCCTGCGGAGCCGGCTTTGGCAAGGGAAACGCTCTCCTAACCACCGCTGGAGACGGAAGAGCTTATTTGCAAAGTGCATTGGGCTAGCGGTCGGCTTGATTCCGTCCAAAATGTGTGTGTGGTCTTTGCCTTTGCCATTTCATCTGTCAGAGCAGCATAGTGTCACATTGCGCACCAGGACAGAGCCTTAACGGGGGTCATCTAACATGGCTTCTCTTTTTCTGCCCCGATCTGACCTTTGGCCCTGTGGGAGGGGCAGAGAGACCGGGTTCAGCAGTGCCACACGGGGCCATTTTCAGCTGTCAAACCTTGTGTGCCCCCTCTCCTCCCGTGTGTCCAGATCACCCTCACCACGATCGGGTACGGCGACAAGACGCCCCAAACCTGGACGGGTCGCCTGCTCTCTGCCGGGTTCGCCCTGCTGGGCATATCGTTCTTCGCCCTGCCGGCGGTGAGTGTCCCGCGTCCACCCACACCTGCAGACGCCTGCAGACACCTGCAAACACCCGCACCTATCTGCAAACACCTGCAAATGCTTGCACATGCCTGCAGACGACTGCAAACACCTGCAAATGTGTACAGTACAACAGACACACCTCGGCCTAGAGTGATCCAAGCTCCATCCATCCACACCTGTAAACACCTGCACATACCTGCAAATGCATACTTTACATCAGAAACCCTTCAGCCCAGAGTGATCCAGGCATTCAGAGAGACACTGTTAACACAAAAGAGCACCGTTACATAATCAATCATCTGAGAAATAATCAGTGGCGAGACACTGAGGAAAAAAATACCGCCGTAGGACAGGACCATCAGGACAGGATGAAAGGTGGCATTCATGCTAATGTAGGAAATTGCATTTCACGCCTGTGTTGCTCTTCTTCTCAAATTTGATGCATCTTAAATGTGTCATTTGTATTAGTATTTTGTCTTAAACTGCAAGAATCATCAGTCTTCTTCCCTCCATGGCATCTGCTCTCTTAAAAAGAGCCTCCTGTGAAGACAACAGTTTCTGCAGCTTTGTCTTTGCATTCTGGCCATCCTGTGTCAGAATCTGAGGTGGCTTCCGCTGCCTCTCTCAGAAATGCCTCCTCTTAATTTTCTGACGTTTTACACCAAGATGTCATGGAACACAGCGTTCCTACCTCAGACATCTTTCCAGCCGAGGAATAATCGCCATTTCCACTTCGGTGATGTTATTTTAAGAAACACAGGCCCTCTCCTCGCTTAAACTGCAGGATAAGCTCGCTGTTGAAGATTTATAGCTTGGCCATACAAGCTTTGCTTTGTGCATTCTCCTGAAATTGTTACGATTAGCTTTTTATGAACCGTGCAAGCTGATACACTTTAATTCTGAACCTTTCTGGGGAGATTATTGATGTGTCTCTGGGCCTGCACCCTGGGAGTGCTCATAAAGCTGCAGTGTCACCTGAATTCCAAACCGCACCTGCACGCTCTGCTCCCCTGTTCCTACTGATCCTGGGTCAGTTATCTGTGACCAAGGGGGTAGGGAGTGAGATCAACCTGACCACGCAGAGTGATTGGTCCTCTGAAGTGTAACTGAACTCAGAACAAGCCAGTGTCTGAATGCAGAGTTTTTGAAGCTAAACACAACAGAATCTGACAGTGAAGAAGCTACTGTGGGGTCACTTTTGAATTATTTTATGCAGGATCATCAGGACAATAAAGTAAAAATGTTGGCTGGTGTGCGCTGTGTGTGTGCGCTGTGTGTGTGTTCTGTCTGTGTCTATTCAGACTTGGATAGACGGCAGGCAAAACAGCAATATTTATAATGGTTGTAACTGATGGCAAAACTAGGCTTCAAGTTCAGATCCCTGCTGGGGCAAAGTTGTTGTGCCCATGAACAGAAAAGCTAATCTACACTTAATTCAGGAAATACTGACCAGCCCTAAAAGTTGATCTTTTGCAATGGTGGCAGACACAGTACAGTTAGGATGTTTGGGGAAAAAAAAATAATCATGTCATGTGACCTGCAGGGAATTCTGGGATCAGGGTTCGCACTGAAGGTCCAGGAGCAGCACAGACAGAAGCACTTTGAGAAGAGGAGAAATCCAGCCGCCAGCCTTATCCAGGTAAACACATCTCACCTGGCTTGTCAGGGCTTAGACGGGGGGACATGTGTGACACCCTGTGCGGGTTTAACCCCAGGTGACCCGAGCCTGTTTGGAGGTTGCTTTGTTAGGCATCGCAGCTGGAGAGTCGGTTGTGTGTTAGTGTCTGATTTGTGTTGTGTCTTCCTGCTGTGATGTACTCTCCCTCCCATTCTCACTGATTGTTCCTGGTGGCAAAGCTCAAATAAATGGCACGTTGGAGCAGAATGCAATCACAAGCTGTTTGTGATTAGCAGACCTCTTAAAGACAGTGCTCCATCCCCTCTGTAGTGTAGCCATGCTGTGGTCTGCAGCTGGCCCAGATGAAGATCCTCCCCCAGAATTTGGACTCAGATAGCCCAGTTCACCATGGCTGCTCACACCAGGACCATATCCCTGCGCAAAACCCCCCGCTCACAGTTCCAGCTCTCTTTTATATTGCATTTACATTATTGTCATTTAGCAGATGCCCTCATACAGAGGTTGCCGTTGTTACATGTTATCCATTTATACAGCTTGATATTTACTGAGGCAATTTGGGTTAAGTACTTGCCCGAGCGTACAGCAGCAGTGCCCCAGCGGGGAATTGAACCAGCAACCTTTCGATTCCAAGCCCTTCTTCCACTGTGCTTCGCTGCCGCCCCTCTTTGCGTCTTCCGTTAAATTGTTGGAGGAAGTTCTGAAACTTGTAGCAGTTGAAAGTCAGCCTTTATTACTTCCTAAGCAAGGAGATCGATATTTTTGAAGCTTTCTGTGGAAAGTGTTTAAAATGAGGGTGCTGTTCATCCTAACAGATGAGACTAGCTTCATCTAGTGCAAGGTAAGGACCTTCATATTGTAGTATGTGCCCTGATTCCTGATAAACACTACAACATCTTTTTCAATGAATACGGAAGATTTACTGTAAAACATTAGGGGAGCTGTCTGGGGTCTGCCCCATTCCTGGCTTTGGGTTTACAGTAAAAAGGGGGAGCCCCTTAGCATCGTGGTCCACTGGGGAGCTGTGACAGCCTTGGGCTTCATCTGATTTTATTCCTTTTTCATTTCGTTCATTTCATTCGTCGTTTCCCTGGGATTCTCTCAGTGTCTGGGTTTGTCCTCCATTAACAGTGCCTGTTTTATCTGCAGGAAGGGGAAGGATCGGAGTCCGGTGATTGGCTGGAGCCGGTGTGTGTGTGTGTGTGTGTGTG